>NW_020528342.1:0-29649 GCF_003368295.1 Carassius auratus | reverse complement strand
AGGAGCCATCACCCATGTATCGAGACTTAGGCTGGCCACAGGCTAAACAGGATCTGGTTTGCTTTTATTGCAGCACCTGCAATTGTTGTTGCTGCTGAACTGCCTGCTGCTTCTCTATGATGTCCTTCACCATCTTCTCGAATGCTGTCTGGTCCAGAGGGACAGCCTCAGGAACAGCCTTTGCAGGTGGATTGACTGGGGCAGGTGCCAGTACTGTCACTGGGACACTGATTGTTTCACTGCCTGAGTGAAGACGCTGCCATAACTGCTGTGTCTCCAAGAGATTTTCTGGGCTGGTATTGAGACAAGCCATTAGTGTTCTTTTTTTTAGCAAGGTGTTTTATGTAACTGCTTATGTGCTGCTTTGTGGTGGAATGCAGAAGGCTGTTGGGGTCAGTACAGGCACTCTGTACCATAGCAGCATATTCAGCATCAACCTTTGTAAGGAGATCCTTGCTCCCATGATGCTTGGCCAGCAGACCATCAATGATATTTCTCATTGGATCCGTCCATCTATTATGGTTTAACACAAAAACTCGGCCACCGGTCTTAATAGGTCCAGTGCGAGCAGAACAGGGAGAAGCAGCTACAGGCAGTGGTGATGTGCTTGGGAGTTCTAAAAGAGATTCACAAAATTACTAACTTAAGTATATGTTTTCTGTGTCCATAGATGAGGCAGACAGATTACACACATTGACGCCTGTATGTATTATATAGTTACCTCCAACTAAAAGACACTCCTCTGATGTTTGTTCCTTCACTGTCACAGCACTTGGTGTAGGAAACTGGTGAAAAATGACAGCCTGTGAGGTAGCCTCTGGTTCTGCAGCAAGAGGGGTCTCAGCAGAAGAGGTATCCTTTAAGCATTCCTAAAAAAATGAGTGCAATATGCAAGTGAGAATTATAAATTTATTTTTTTTAATAAAAAAAAAACGTATACATTTTTTTTAAAGGCATACCTGAGATGGGAATGAGAACGGAACGCCAGATGAAGACTCCTCTTGCATCTCCACATCTCCTAGGTCTGTCTTCCTGCTTTTGTGCTTGTCAAAGTCAAGAGGCACAGGTCGACAACCTGGCTCCACATATTGCAGGCCAAACCTCTCTCCTGTGTCCCTGCTGGAGATGTGCAAGGCTGGATATTTGGGTTGCCCTGTCACTTTTATAGATGCCCTGTTTAACTCTATCATCAAAACAGGGTCAAACACTCCAGGTAAGACAACCCCAGGCTGCTTCAGGTCCACCAGCCACTGATAATTCCAGCGTGCCACACCAGTCATACCCTGTGCCTGGAACAACTCAGTAGAGACACGATTGCCAGTTACCCACTGAGCCTGGTGGAAATGAAACCCCTCCTGCTGTGAAGTGCCTCTCACAGGGATCCAAATGGGCACAGCAGCTCCATCACCCTTGACATGATTCAGCTGTAGGGTCCCACCATATCTGTAGAGGATTCCTTCCTCCACCTCAGGATCACTCAGGCAGCCTCTAAGGATGTGGATACGCTGAATCCACCATAATTTTAACATTGAGGGTTTGAAAAGGAAGATGTTGTTGGGATCCTTTGCCAGATAGAAATGGTGTAACACTTCTTCCACCCTTTGAACCAGCTCTCTGGGATGTGGCACTTTTGTCCTACAATGCTCTCTGATGTGCAGCTTGGTGGGATTAGCAGGCTCGATACCACATAATCTGTATGCGTTCTTCAGTTTCTCCAGGTCACCCTGATCAACTACAGAGAAGGCAGAAGAGATGAACTGGCAGAAAAAGCCATACAGAGGATGGTGCTCCGAAACACACTCCCTGGTGAACCGCCGCATAAAGTGAAACAAGTCCAGTTTAACAACCATGTCCTCGTTGAACTTCCTGCAAGCGGCATGTAAATTCTTGAGGTTTCCTGATGTAACCTCTGCCACAGTAGCTTCTGTGGTCCTCCAGGCTTCCCACTGCTGGTGCTCATAAGGTCCTGGGTCCATCACTCTGAAAGCGGCACAGCAGTCCCTAAGTACATAAAGGGGGAAAAAATACATTTTAATGTATTCATAACCTTTGCTTACACCACTTGATGTAATGTTTGGTTAGATGTGATGATTTATACCTGTCCACCCACTGGTACTTGGCTTTGGGAATACCAGCAGCACTGTAGCGATTTGATAGCCCACAGTACATTGACTCCAATGACTGCTCACTTTCACTCTGCAGCATCACCCGGGACAGAATCATCCAGTTCTCATTCATCACAGCATAGGATGACATCGTGCCAGATAAGAGGGTCACTTTTCTAGCAACTTTGCGTGTGTGATCTGACCTGAACACCTGTCCAAAAGTGCCTTGTAGGAGCTGAGTGAGAGCTGCTTCCTGCCGCTGATATTCATGAAGGAGGCACTCTATTAAATAGTGCGCAGAGACAGACACCCCATTCCACCCATCAGTGTCTCCGTAATCCCCAAACGGTGCAGGTGTGTCATCCTTCCTCAGTGCCCCAGTGATGGTTTTCTGACCATACAGCCCTGCTTCAGCATCCCTGACATTCTGCACACTGAGAAGGTAAGCCAGATGTGCTCTTTCAAATTTAAGGTGAAGCACCTCAGACAGCTGGTTGGCCATGTCATTAGGGGATTTTCCAGAGCGCCTCAGTTCATCCATCACTGTTTTACAGATTGCCTTCTTATGGGTGAGGAAGGCTGGCAAGATGTTTCTGAATCGCTGTGGTAGAATGTCCGGCCACTGAGGTTTATCAGCAAACCAGTATCTTTTGCATGCCTTACAACACAGACGTGAAGCAAGGATGTAAAATTGCCCAGTAATACCAAGGATCACTCTGGGTCTTCCCACACCAGAGGACACAACGTTTGGATTTTGACATCTGTAAAGACAAGGCAGGATGTAATTGTTCCTAAGCCTTTCCATTATACTGTGCTCAGGTTTCCAAATGAAAAAGGGATGGAGTTGGAAGTATTTGGGTGATGGAAGGCCAGTGTTTGTCTCTTTAAGCTCAGGCTGAGGTGGATAGCGCCATAAGGAGACCATATTCATGAGGTGTCTTACTGGGTGTGATCCTGGCCAGAGCCCCATGGATTCCATCTCTGTCTTCATCCAAATTCTTTGTTGAAGAGAGCAGTTCCAGCGGCTGATATCTTGCAAGTAGCTAGGAACAGGTGCTTCTTTCTGTACAGAAGGCATTGATGCAGGAGCTGTAGGTGCTGATTGTGCAGCAGAAGGTGGTACAGGCACATCAGTCTGTGAAGAAGGCATACTGGGACTGGGAGAACTAGAGACTGCATGTGATGTCGACAGAACTGCATGGAACACAAAAAAGATATGTGTGTGTGTGTGTGTGTGTATTAACAATGATTGCACATGATGTGTATTTAACTGTCTTTACCTTTTTTGTAGCTGAGAAGAGGGGCTTCAGTCAGTGCAGATGGCATTGGTGCAGGTGTTGATTGTGTTTCTGCAGGTGGTACAGAGCCTTCACCCCGTGAAGAAGGCCTACACACAGGAACTGATGTTGATGGAGGCTGCGGCAGACCTGCACGGAACAGGAAAAGGAGGAAATAAAAAATATATTAAAAAACTGAATGTACATGATGTGTATTTAATTGTCTTGACTACATTAAATGACTTATTTAATGTAACGCATGAATCATTGTTTATTATATCATTCTATTTATTCTAGGAATAAAAATTCTAATAATGTTCAAAACTCTGTAAGTAAACATTCCACTTATAACAGCAAATGACACTTTAAATACCATGCATACAATTCATGAAGTGCACTCACCCTCACCACTGGTATGTTCAACCCTTAATTATAGTTAGAACAAAAAAAACATGTTTTTTAGAACAGACAAGAACACTGCCAAAGCAACAAATAAGATAATTAAATTCAAAAATGGAGGATAAGTCTATATGTAACAGAATAAGCCTCTGAATCTGATTAGGAAAGTAACCTGCTGTAGACAAGACTGTGGATCCCGTGGCTGCAGATGATCCTGAAAATTAAGCATTATAATTTGAAAATTTTTGCTCCAGTATGTGCAATTGCATGTGTCAAAAACATGCTGAACTTGACATGGCTCTGTATAACATACATGACGTGACTTGTGATTCACTTACTCAGCTGTGTGAGATACTTTGTTGGAGACAGACTCAGCATTATCCTCTCCAGTTCTTCATCCTCCTCCATCACTATAAAACAAAATCAATGGATCAGTAGGCTTTAAGTAACAATATAAGCACATTTGCATGAATTTTATTAACTTACCAGGCTGATCAGAAGCAGTACTGGAAGAAACAAGTGGTCTTGCAGTGGAAGCTGATGGTGGGGGCACCGGAGGATTGTTTATCGTCAGCTGTTGTTGCTGCTGTTTTAAAAGATACTGCTGCAAGTTGTACATTTTGCTGCCTGGAACACACTTCTGCTTTATTATAAAGAAAGCATATCCTTCTGCCCTGGTATCCCAAATTTGTCTCCAAGTGTCTTGAGCTCTTGTTCCAAATCCAACAGTATTGTCTTCCTCCATCAAAACTGGCAATGGATCTGTCCTTTGAGACAGATACCGTTTAAGGTCATCAATTTCCTTAAAGCTTCTTGAGTATTCAATAAAGGAAATTAGACTATCTTTGCAAGGACCCTCTGGGTTGAACTACCCAGCCTGTTCTTCTTCCTCAACCTTATTGGACAGGTACAAAGCATAGCCGACATCATTCTCTAGTAACCACCTGAAAGACTGGCCCTTGTATTTGCCAAACTGTAGAATATATTCTCCCAACACGTCTTGCTTGTCAGAGACATCCCCTCCTCTCTGTAAGACAACAGAACGGGCATTCATCCTGACCAGATCTTCTCTTTGAGGTGTTGACTTGTTCTGCAGTGAAGGGTTGTCTTTAATTCTTTTTGCCTCTTCTGATGGGTCCCGGCGTAAATGGCCTGATGGGCCTTTCCTGAAAGACACCTTGTATCTCCCGGGGAAAAAAAAACAGTTTTCTTCATGATGCTGTTCTGAAATCATGACCACATAAAAATACTTAATATAGTGAAATAAGACAGTTATCAGCAGCAGTTATTTTAACTTGCCATAATATTTCATAATATTACAGTTTTTTTCCTTAATAAATGCAGCCTTAGAGCATAAGTGTTATTTAATATTTATTTAATCCACTCAATATATGAGTAAGTATATATATTTTTAATATGAAAATGTGTACATGTATATATTAAAACAAGTTTAACTAATTCAAAATGTTGTTTTATATACACACAGTTTAGTAATATATATAATAATATAGAATATATATGTAATAAATGTAATATGTGTGTTTAATACATATGAATTACATTATGAGTATCATATTGCATTGTTAACATTTTAAAAAAATTTAACAAGTACTTAGAGATTAATTATGAAACATTGACTCTTACAAAGAAACTATAACAATTATATAAAATAACTGCTGTATTTTCAACGATGAGTTTGGTTTAATATTTCCTAACATCACAAACCAATCAACACAATTAACACAATACCATTAAATGAGAATATACATGTAATTTATATGATAAAATATTTACAATCCAGAAAGTGAATATTGCTAAAGTAACATTCAACTTAACCTACCTTCTCGCTTAACGTTAATTGTGTTGATCTCGCACTCTTACGTAAAAACAGCGGTCACCTGAGGTAAAACTTTTGCGAAGGTAGTTTAGACAGTTAATGCTTGTCAGCAAACTTGTTTTGTTTTGTACAACAATTCGGTAAACATATCTCTCCGATCGTGAAGCTGGTCTCCTCCCCTCCTCCACTCGCTACGAATGATTGACAGATGACACCAGGCTGTTTGAATTCCGCGCCACGGAAGAGGCGAAACAGCGCCGGGGAATCTACGTGTGGCCACAAATATATCACATCCGTAGTGTTAAGCACTACCACAGAGAATGAATGGGAAAAGTTAAGAGAAGTTAAGCTTAACTATTTTCGGCTGGGACGCGAAAGGTCCCCAGTTCGAAACTGGGCGGGAACACTGAATCTCTTTTCACAATCGTTTAGGTGGGTTTCTGTTGAGGAGGAACTCAATTCTACCAAGGCTTTGCGGCCAAGAGGCATGAACACAGTCACTAAAGGTATAGTTGATGCAGAAATGAAAGAGCAGTCATTGTTTGACCTAAACCTATCCCACAACTGTGACATTCCAAGCCTGTCTGGCTTTCTTCTGAGGAACACGAAAAAAGAGATTTGCCTGAGTGGCCCTCTGTTGAGCAGCAGCTCTGCATCACGAAGGCCCGTCTTTACACAGGTGTAGAGATAATTATTAAGCCACACTAGGCAGCGGTAATACCCACGCAGACAGTACTCTGTACTTTTGACCTGGTAGTTTAGATGAACAGATGGCCGGTGCACTCAAAGACCCAATATTTCGTACAACACATAAATATACATATATTAAATGAAAGTGGGGAAAAAAGCAAAGAAGAAATGGCCACAGAGGATTCCCGCAAACAACTGGAGAAATTCTCGGTTTGCTGCTAAAAATAGAAGGTATTTGCGAACTGAAGAGCGCAACGCAATTTGTAATTTGATTCCCGCTCCAAGATGCATGAGATGAAAAGATCTGACACCTTTGCCACAGGTTTCCGTAGTGTAGAGGTTATCACGTTCGCCTTACACGCGAAAGGTCCCCAGTTCGAAACTGGGCGGGAACACTGGATCTCTTTTTCAAAATTGTTCAGGTGGGTTTCTGTTCAGGAGGAACTCAACGCTTCCAAGGCTTTGCGGCCAATAGGCATTAATACAGTCACTAAAGGTAAAGTTGATGCAGAAATGAAAGAGCAGTCATTGTTTGACCTAAACCTAACCCACAACTGTGACATTCCAAGCCTGTGTGGCTTTCTTCTGAGAAACACCAAAGACGAGATTTTAGGAAACTCTGCGTAGACTGCCACGCCGAATGAACTCTGTCCTCTTGTGTAAGGGTCTTATTCCACCTAGGCCATCACGTAAGGCAGGGTCTCAAGGGGTGTCTAAAAGGGGGTACGTGGCAGGCCCTCCTTAGACCCCTGCGCGCCGGCCCTGTCTGTCCCAATGATCACCTGTGTCACCACAAACAGCCCATCAGTCCCTCTCACCGCCTATGTGACCACTAATTGCGCTTCTGTCCACTGGTAATACAAAAACTGTGACCGCAAGCTGTCTATGTGTCCCCCTGATCCCCTACGTGCCCACAAGTAGCCTTTTTATCCCCTTGACGAACTTTAAAACACATCCATCTGGAGTGTTATTTTCTGATAAAACGATGCAAGCCGTAGCAGTTTCTAACACATGGCTAACCTTCTTGAAATTCAACACAATGGTCAACGAATCTGCCAATAAACCTGTTCAGGTGGCTCCTCGCTTACTCCCGAAGCACCCAGAGGTGTTAAACCCTCGGAATTCCACTGACCACAAACAGTCTGTTTTTTTTACAATGGGATAGATTGTACGTGGCAAGTCCATGTCTCAGCTTTCTGAAGAGATATCAAGCTAAAACCTGATTTCCCATGCTAGTCTGGACACGTGCTACCCCTGTGGTGAGTTTCAATAAGATTGGAGAAACTTGAAATCTCGGCTCAAAAAAACTAAAAGTTTCAAGAAGATTGGAGAAACTCGAAAGTTTGACCAACAAAAATCACCAAGAGAAATTTTCGAGTTTCTCCTGTGTTCTTGAAACTTTGGGTTTGTTAGTTTGAGACTAGCACAGGAAGGCAGGTTTCAGCTTGATATCAAGCTGCAAGTGTTTAATTCCGAGGTAAGTCAAGGGTAGCGTTTCAGGAAACTCTGCATAGACTGCCAGGCCGAATGAACTCTGTCCTCTTGTGCGTGGGAATTACGCCGATTGTCTATTTGCTTTCGGGCACATCACAGTATAAATATTGGCCCAAAAAGCACTCTAGCGTTAGACCGTGGAGTTTCTGTAGTGTAGTGGTCATCACGTTCGCCTAACACGCGAAAGGTCCTCGGTTCGAAACCGAGCAGAAACAGCCGTCCCCTTTTGAAGAAATGTATGAACCCCTTTGAGCCGACAGTTGGCTTCAGAAGGTTTAGCCTTTATGCGCATTTTGCTGAGCCTGCACACAATGATTTCGGACTTGCTTAGGAAGTGGGTTTCCGTAGTGTAGTGGTTATCACGTTCGCCTCACACGCGAAAGGTCCCCAGTTCAAAACTGGGCGGGAACACTGAATCTCTTTTCACAATCGTTTAGGTGGGTTTCTGTTGAGGAGGAACTCAATTCTACCAAGGCTTTGCGGCCAAGAGGCATGAACACAGTCACTAAAGGTATAGTTGATGCAGAAATGAAAGAGCAGTCATTGTTTGACCTAAACCTATCCCACAACTGTGACATTCCAAGCCTGTCTGGCTTTCTTCTGAGGAACACGAAAAAAGAGATTTGCCTGAGTGGCCCTCTGTTGAGCAGCAGCTCTGCATCACGAAGGCCCGTCTTTACACAGGTGTAGAGATAATTATTAAGCCACACTAGGCAGCGGTAATACCCACGCAGACAGTACTCTGTACTTTTGACCTGGTAGTTTAGATGAACAGATGGCCGGTGCACTCAAAGACCCAATATTTCGTACAACACATAAATATACATATATTAAATGAAAGTGGGGAAAAAAGCAAAGAAGAAATGGCCACAGAGGATTCCCGCAAACAACTGGAGAAATTCTCGGTTTGCTGCTAAAAATAGAAGGTATTTGCGAACTGAAGAGCGCAACGCAATTTGTAATTTGATTCCCGCTCCAAGATGCATGAGATGAAAAGATCTGACACCTTTGCCACAGGTTTCCGTAGTGTAGAGGTTATCACGTTCGCCTTACACGCGAAAGGTCCCCAGTTCGAAACTGGGCGGGAACACTGGATCTCTTTTTCAAAATTGTTCAGGTGGGTTTCTGTTCAGGAGGAACTCAACGCTTCCAAGGCTTTGCGGCCAATAGGCATTAATACAGTCACTAAAGGTAAAGTTGATGCAGAAATGAAAGAGCAGTCATTGTTTGACCTAAACCTAACCCACAACTGTGACATTCCAAGCCTGTGTGGCTTTCTTCTGAGAAACACCAAAGACGAGATTTTAGGAAACTCTGCGTAGACTGCCACGCCGAATGAACTCTGTCCTCTTGTGTAAGGGTCTTATTCCACCTAGGCCATCACGTAAGGCAGGGTCTCAAGGGGTGTCTAAAAGGGGGTACGTGGCAGGCCCTCCTTAGACCCCTGCGCGCCGGCCCTGTCTGTCCCAATGATCACCTGTGTCACCACAAACAGCCCATCAGTCCCTCTCACCGCCTATGTGACCACTAATTGCGCTTCTGTCCACTGGTAATACAACAACTGTGACCGCAAGCTGTCTATGTGTCCCCCTGATCCCCTACGTGCCCACAAGTAGCCTTTTTATCCCCTTGACGAACTTTAAAACACATCCATCTGGAGTGTTATTTTCTGATAAAACGATGCAAGCCGTAGCAGTTTCTAACACATGGCTAACCTTCTTGAAATTCAACACAATGGTCAACGAATCTGCCAATAAACCTGTTCAGGTGGCTCCTCGCTTACTCCCGAAGCACCCAGAGGTGTTAAACCCTCGGAATTCCACTGACCACAAACAGTCTGTTTTTTTTACAATGGGATAGATTGTACGTGGCAAGTCCATGTCTCAGCTTTCTGAAGAGATATCAAGCTAAAACCTGATTTCCCATGCTAGTCTGGACACGTGCTACCCCTGTGGTGAGTTTCAATAAGATTGGAGAAACTTGAAATCTCGGCTCAAAAAAACTAAAAGTTTCAAGAAGATTGGAGAAACTCGAAAGTTTGACCAACAAAAATCACCAAGAGAAATTTTCGAGTTTCTCCTGTGTTCTTGAAACTTTGGGTTTGTTAGTTTGAGACTAGCACAGGAAGGCAGGTTTCAGCTTGATATCAAGCTGCAAGTGTTTAATTCCGAGGTAAGTCAAGGGTAGCGTTTCAGGAAACTCTGCATAGACTGCCAGGCCGAATGAACTCTGTCCTCTTGTGCGTGGGAATTACGCCGATTGTCTATTTGCTTTCGGGCACATCACAGTATAAATATTGGCCCAAAAAGCACTCTAGCGTTAGACTGTGGAGTTTCTGTAGTGTAGTGGTCATCACGTTCGCCTAACACGCGAAAGGTCCTCGGTTCGAAACCGAGCAGAAACAGCCGTCCCCTTTTGAAGAAATGTATGAACCCCTTTGAGCCGACAGTTGGCTTCAGAAGGTTTAGCCTTTATGCGCATTTTGCTGAGCCTGCACACAATGATTTCGGACTTGCTTAGGAAGTGGGTTTCCGTAGTGTAGTGGTTATCACGTTCGCCTCACACGCGAAAGGTCCCCAGTTCGAAACTGGGCGGGAACACTGAATCTCTTTTCACAATCGTTTAGGTGGGTTTCTGTTGAGGAGGAACTCAATTCTACCAAGGCTTTGCGGCCAAGAGGCATGAACACAGTCACTAAAGGTATAGTTGATGCAGAAATGAAAGAGCAGTCATTGTTTGACCTAAACCTATCCCACAACTGTGACATTCCAAGCCTGTCTGGCTTTCTTCTGAGGAACACGAAAAAAGAGATTTGCCTGAGTGGCCCTCTGTTGAGCAGCAGCTCTGCATCACGAAGGCCCGTCTTTACACAGGTGTAGAGATAATTATTAAGCCACACTAGGCAGCGGTAATACCCACGCAGACAGTACTCTGTACTTTTGACCTGGTAGTTTAGATGAACAGATGGCCGGTGCACTCAAAGACCCAATATTTCGTACAACACATAAATATACATATATTAAATGAAAGTGGGGAAAAAAGCAAAGAAGAAATGGCCACAGAGGATTCCCGCAAACAACTGGAGAAATTCTCGGTTTGCTGCTAAAAATAGAAGGTATTTGCGAACTGAAGAGCGCAACGCAATTTGTAATTTGATTCCCGCTCCAAGATGCATGAGATGAAAAGATCTGACACCTTTGCCACAGGTTTCCGTAGTGTAGAGGTTATCACGTTCGCCTTACACGCGAAAGGTCCCCAGTTCGAAACTGGGCGGGAACACTGGATCTCTTTTTCAAAATTGTTCAGGTGGGTTTCTGTTCAGGAGGAACTCAACGCTTCCAAGGCTTTGCGGCCAATAGGCATTAATACAGTCACTAAAGGTAAAGTTGATGCAGAAATGAAAGAGCAGTCATTGTTTGACCTAAACCTAACCCACAACTGTGACATTCCAAGCCTGTGTGGCTTTCTTCTGAGAAACACCAAAGACGAGATTTTAGGAAACTCTGCGTAGACTGCCACGCCGAATGAACTCTGTCCTCTTGTGTAAGGGTCTTATTCCACCTAGGCCATCACGTAAGGCAGGGTCTCAAGGGGTGTCTAAAAGGGGGTACGTGGCAGGCCCTCCTTAGACCCCTGCGCGCCGGCCCTGTCTGTCCCAATGATCACCTGTGTCACCACAAACAGCCCATCAGTCCCTCTCACCGCCTATGTGACCACTAATTGCGCTTCTGTCCACTGGTAATACAACAACTGTGACCGCAAGCTGTCTATGTGTCCCCCTGATCCCCTACGTGCCCACAAGTAGCCTTTTTATCCCCTTGACGAACTTTAAAACACATCCATCTGGAGTGTTATTTTCTGATAAAACGATGCAAGCCGTAGCAGTTTCTAACACATGGCTAACCTTCTTGAAATTCAACACAATGGTCAACGAATCTGCCAATAAACCTGTTCAGGTGGCTCCTCGCTTACTCCCGAAGCACCCAGAGGTGTTAAACCCTCGGAATTCCACTGACCACAAACAGTCTGTTTTTTTTACAATGGGATAGATTGTACGTGGCAAGTCCATGTCTCAGCTTTCTGAAGAGATATCAAGCTAAAACCTGATTTCCCATGCTAGTCTGGACACGTGCTACCCCTGTGGTGAGTTTCAATAAGATTGGAGAAACTTGAAATCTCGGCTCAAAAAAACTAAAAGTTTCAAGAAGATTGGAGAAACTCGAAAGTTTGACCAACAAAAATCACCAAGAGAAATTTTCGAGTTTCTCCTGTGTTCTTGAAACTTTGGGTTTGTTAGTTTGAGACTAGCACAGGAAGGCAGGTTTCAGCTTGATATCAAGCTGCAAGTGTTTAATTCCGAGGTAAGTCAAGGGTAGCGTTTCAGGAAACTCTGCATAGACTGCCAGGCCGAATGAACTCTGTCCTCTTGTGCGTGGGAATTACGCCGATTGTCTATTTGCTTTCGGGCACATCACAGTATAAATATTGGCCCAAAAAGCACTCTAGCGTTAGACCGTGGAGTTTCTGTAGTGTAGTGGTCATCACGTTCGCCTAACACGCGAAAGGTCCTCGGTTCGAAACCGAGCAGAAACAGCTGTCCCCTTTTGAAGAAATGTATGAACCCCTTTGAGCCGACAGTTGGCTTCAGAAGGTTTAGCCTTTATGCGCATTTTGCTGAGCCTGCACACAATGATTTCGGACTTGCTTAGGAAGTGGGTTTCCGTAGTGTAGTGGTTATCACGTTCGCCTCACACGCGAAAGGTCCCCAGTTCGAAACTGGGCGGGAACACTGAATCTCTTTTCACAATCGTTTAGGTGGGTTTCTGTTGAGGAGGAACTCAATTCTACCAAGGCTTTGCGGCCAAGAGGCATGAACACAGTCACTAAAGGTATAGTTGATGCAGAAATGAAAGAGCAGTCATTGTTTGACCTAAACCTATCCCACAACTGTGACATTCCAAGCCTGTCTGGCTTTCTTCTGAGGAACACGAAAAAAGAGATTTGCCTGAGTGGCCCTCTGTTGAGCAGCAGCTCTGCATCACGAAGGCCCGTCTTTACACAGGTGTAGAGATAATTATTAAGCCACACTAGGCAGCGGTAATACCCACGCAGACAGTACTCTGTACTTTTGACCTGGTAGTTTAGATGAACAGATGGCCGGTGCACTCAAAGACCCAATATTTCGTACAACACATAAATATACATATATTAAATGAAAGTGGGGAAAAAAGCAAAGAAGAAATGGCCACAGAGGATTCCCGCAAACAACTGGAGAAATTCTCGGTTTGCTGCTAAAAATAGAAGGTATTTGCGAACTGAAGAGCGCAACGCAATTTGTAATTTGATTCCCGCTCCAAGATGCATGAGATGAAAAGATCTGACACCTTTGCCACAGGTTTCCGTAGTGTAGAGGTTATCACGTTCGCCTTACACGCGAAAGGTCCCCAGTTCGAAACTGGGCGGGAACACTGGATCTCTTTTTCAAAATTGTTCAGGTGGGTTTCTGTTCAGGAGGAACTCAACGCTTCCAAGGCTTTGCGGCCAATAGGCATTAATACAGTCACTAAAGGTAAAGTTGATGCAGAAATGAAAGAGCAGTCATTGTTTGACCTAAACCTAACCCACAACTGTGACATTCCAAGCCTGTGTGGCTTTCTTCTGAGAAACACCAAAGACGAGATTTTAGGAAACTCTGCGTAGACTGCCACGCCGAATGAACTCTGTCCTCTTGTGTAAGGGTCTTATTCCACCTAGGCCATCACGTAAGGCAGGGTCTCAAGGGGTGTCTAAAAGGGGGTACGTGGCAGGCCCTCCTTAGACCCCTGCGCGCCGGCCCTGTCTGTCCCAATGATCACCTGTGTCACCACAAACAGCCCATCAGTCCCTCTCACCGCCTATGTGACCACTAATTGCGCTTCTGTCCACTGGTAATACAACAACTGTGACCGCAAGCTGTCTATGTGTCCCCCTGATCCCCTACGTGCCCACAAGTAGCCTTTTTATCCCCTTGACGAACTTTAAAACACATCCATCTGGAGTGTTATTTTCTGATAAAACGATGCAAGCCGTAGCAGTTTCTAACACATGGCTAACCTTCTTGAAATTCAACACAATGGTCAACGAATCTGCCAATAAACCTGTTCAGGTGGCTCCTCGCTTACTCCCGAAGCACCCAGAGGTGTTAAACCCTCGGAATTCCACTGACCACAAACAGTCTGTTTTATTTACAATGGGATAGATTGTACGTGGCAAGTCCATGTCTCAGCTTTCTGAAGAGATATGAAGCTAAAACCTGATTTCCCATGCTAGTCTGGACACGTGCTACCCCATGTGGTGAGTTTCAATAAGATTGGAGAAACTTGAAATCTCGGCTCAAAAAAACTAAAAGTTTCAAGAAGATTGGAGAAACTCGAAAGTTTGACCAACAAAAATCACCAAGAGAAATTTTCGAGTTTCTCCTGTGTTCTTGAAACTTTGGGTTTGTTAGTTTGAGACTAGCACAGGAAGGCAGGTTTCAGCTTGATATCAAGCTGCAAGTGTTTAATTCCGAGGTAAGTCAAGGGTAGCGTTTCAGGAAACTCTGCATAGACTGCCAGGCCGAATGAACTCTGTCCTCTTGTGCGTGGGAATTACGCTGATTGTGGTCATCACGTTCGCCTAACACGCGAAAGGTCCTCGGTTCGAAACCGAGCAGAAACAGCTGTCCCCTTTTGAAGAAATGTATAAACCCCTTTGAGCCGACAGTTGGCTTCAGAAGGTTTAGCCTTTATGCGCATTTTGCTGAGCCTGCACACAATGATTTCGGACTTGCTTAGGAAGTGGGTTTCCGTAGTGTAGTGGTTATCACGTTTGCCTCACACGGGAAAGGTCCCCAGTTCGAAACTGGGCGGGAACACTGAATCTCTTTTCACAATCGTTTAGGTGGGTTTCTGTTGAGGAGGAACTCAATTCTACCAAGGCTTTGCGGCCAAGAGGCATGAACACAGTCACTAAAGGTATAGTTGATGCAGAAATGAAAGAGCAGTCATTGTTTGACCTAAACCTATCCCACAACTGTGACATTCCAAGCCTGTCTGGCTTTCTTCTGAGGAACACGAAAAAAGAGATTTGCCTGAGTGGCCCTCTGTTGAGCAGCAGCTCTGCATCACGAAGGCCCGTCTTTACACAGGTGTAGAGATAATTATTAAGCCACACTAGGCAGCGGTAATACCCACGCAGACAGTACTCTGTACTTTTGACCTGGTAGTTTAGATGAACAGATGGCCGGTGCACTCAAAGACCCAATATTTCGTACAACATATAAATATACATATATTAAATGAAAGTGGGGAAAAAAGCAAAGAAGAAATGGCCACAGAGGATTCCCGCAAACAACTGGAGAAATTCCCGGTTTGCTGCTAAAAATAGAAGGTATTTGCGAACTGAAGAGCGCAACGCAATTTGTAATTTGATTTGCGCTCCAAGATGCATGAGATGAAAAGATCTGACACCTTTGCCACAGGTTTCCGTAGTGTAGAGGTTATCACGTTCGCCTTACACGCGAAAGGTCCCCAGTTCGAAACTGGGCGGGAACACTGGATCTCTTTTTCAAAATTGTTCAGATGGCTTTCTGTTCAGGAGGAACTCAACGCTTCCAAGGCTTTTCGGCCAATAGGCATTAATACAGTCACTAAAGGTAAAGTTGATGCAGAAATGAAAGAGCAGTCATTGTTTGACCTAAACCTAACCCACAACTGTGACATTCCAAGCCTGTGTGGCTTTCTTCTTATTCCGTCTTATTCCACCTAGGCCATCACGTAAGGCAGGGTCTCAAGGGGTGTCTAAAAGGGGGTACGTGGCAGGCCCTCCTTAGACCCCTGCGCGCCGGCCCTGTCTGTCCCAATGATCACCTGTGTCACCACAAACAGCCCATCAGTCCCTCTCACCGCCTATGTGACCACTAATTGCACTTCTGTCCACTGGTAATACAAAAACTGTGACCGCAAGCTGTCTATGTGTCCCCCTGATCCCCTACGTGCCCACAAGTAGCCTTTTTATCCCCTTGACGAACTTTAAAACATCCATCTGGAGTGTTATTTTCTGATAAAACGATGCAAGCCATAGCAGTTTCTAACACATGGCTAACCTTCTTGAAATTCAACACAATGGTCAGCGAATCTGCCAATAAACCTGTTCAGGTGGCTCCTCGCTTACTCCCGAAGCACCCAGAGGTGTTAAACCCTCAGAATTCCACTGACCACAAACAGTCTGTTTTTTTTTACAATGGGATAGATTGTACGTGGCAAGTCCATGTCTCAGCTTTCTGAAGAGATATCAAGCTAAAACCTGATTTCCCATGCTAGTCGTGACACGTGCTACCCCTGTGGTGAGTTTCAATAAGATTGGAGAAACTTGAAATCTCGGCTCGAAAAAAATAAAAGTTTCAAGAAGATTGGAGAAACTCGAAAATTTGACCAACAAAAATCACCAAAAGAAATTTTCGAGTTTCTCCTGTGTTCTTGAAACTTTGGGTTTGTTAGTTTGAGACTAGCACAGGAAGGCAGGTTTCAGCTTGATATGCTCTCCTTAGAGTTACAAATGATCTGCTCTTATCATCTGATCGTCGGTGTATCTCTCTATTAGTTTTACTGGATCTTAGTGCTGCGTTTGACACAATTGACCACAACATTCTTTTGCATAGACTTGAACACTTTGTTGGCATCAGTGGAAGTGCATTATCTTGGTTTAAATCGTACTTATATGACCGCCATCAGTTCGTAGCAGTGAATGAAGATGTATCATATCGATCACAACTGCAGTATGGAGTACCTCAAGGCTCAGTACTAGGGCCGCTACTCTTCACGCTTTATATTTTACCCTTGGGAGATCTCATCAGGAAACATGGTGTTAGCTTTCACTGTTATGCTGGTGATACGCAGCTCTATTTTTCCTCGCAGCCCGGTGAAACACACCAATTTGAAAAACAAATGGAATGCATAGTCGACATAAAAAATTGGATGACGAGTAATTTCTTACTGCTAAATTCAGAAAAAACAGAGGTGTTAATCATAGGGTCTAAAAACTCTGCTTGTAATAACCTAGAACACTGTCTAAGACTTGATGGTTGCTCTGTCAATTCTTCGTCATCAGTTAGGAACCTAGGTGTGCTACTTGATCGCAATCTTTCCTTAGAAAGCCACGTTTCTAGCATTTGTAAAACTGTATTTTTCCATCTCAAAAATATATCTAAATTACGGCCTATGCTCTCAATGTCAAATGCAGAAATGTTAATCCATGCATTTATGACTTCAAGGTTAGACTATTGTAATGCTTTATTGGGTGGTTGTTCTGCACGCTTGGTAAACAAACTACAGCTAGTCCAAAATGCAGCAGCAAGAGTTCTTACTAGAACCAGGAAGTATGACCATATTAGCCCGGTCCTGTCCACACTGCACTGGCTCCCTATCAAACATCGTATAGATTTTAAAATATTGCTTATTACTTCTAAAGCCCTTAATGGTTTAGCACCTCAGTATTTGAATGAGCTCCTTTTACATTATACTCCTCTACGTCCGCTACGTTCTCAAAACTCAGGCAATTTGATAATACTTAGAATATCAAAATCAACTGCGGGCGGCAGATCCTTTTCCTATTTGGCGCCTAAACTCTGGAATAACCTACCTAACATTGTTCGGGAGGCAGACACACTCTTGCATTTTAAATCTAGATTAAAGACCCATCTCTTTAACCTGGCATACACATAACATACTAATATGCTTTTAATATCCAAATCCGTTAAAGGATTTTTAGGCTGCATTAATTAGGTAAACCGGAAACACTTCACATAACACCGTACTTTCTACATCATTAGAAGAATGGCATCTACACTAATATTTGTCTGTTTCTCTCTTGTTCTGAGGTCACCGTGGCAACCAGATCCAGTCTGTGTCCAGATCAGAGGGTCACTGCAGTCACCCGGATCCAGTACGTATCCAAACCAGATGGTGGATCAGCACCTAGAAAGGACCTGTACTGCCCTGAAAGACAGCGGAGACCAGGACAACTAGAGCCCCAGATACAGATCCCCTGTAAAGACCTTGTCTCAGAGGACCACCAGGACAAGACCACAGGAAACAGATGATTCTTCTGCACAATCTGACTTTGCTGCAGCCTGGAATTGAACTACTGGTTCCGTCTGGTCAGAGGAGAACTGGCCCCCCAACTGAGCCTGGTTTCTCCCAAGGTTTTTTTCTCCATTCTGTCACCGATGGAGTTTCGGTTCCTTGCCGCTGTCGCCTCTGGCTTGCTTAGTTGGGGTCACTTCATCTACAGCCATATCATTGACTTGATTGCAAATAAAAACAGACACTATTTCAACTGAACAGAGATGACATAACTGAATTCAATGATGAACTGCCTTTAACTATTATTTTGCATTGTTGAGACACTGTTTTCCAAATGAATGTTGTTCAGTGCTTTGACGCAATGAATTTTGTTTAAAGCACTATATAAATAAAGGTGATTGATTGATTGATATTGCTTTAGCTTTCTGTGATGGTAATTGTGCCTTCTATGGTCCTTTGTCCTAACTGCTTCTAGCTTTCATCCCGTGACACCTGCGTCTCTTCTTTGCTCCACAAGAGCCCGGATAGCTCAGTTGGAAGAGCATCAGACTTTTAATCTGAGGGTCCAGGGTTCAAGTCCCTGTTTGGGTGAAGGTCTTTCTTTGGCCTCACCTTGCTATCACTACGGTCCATCTCTTCTGCTGACTCTGTACTGGAACGGTGTTCCTTCCTGCTCTCGGGGATCAAGGGATCTCCCTTGTGGTTAGTGAAAAACAAACAATGTTAAAACACTTGAACAAGGCAAAAAAAAAAAAAAACATAAATAACAATGGTGCCTGGGGTTTTTGAGAACTGGGGCTTGTAGCCTAGAATTTTTATTTGTAATTCATGTGAAAATCATCTTGTTTCCTCACTTACAGAAAACAATACATTGATTTACATTTTCTAAGACACTTTTTGTTGGTAAAGGTCATATGAGAGTAGGCGTCAACTATCATGAATATCATTATGATTTACACCTGAGAAGACAAAGCCCTGCATAATGAGCTGCATAAAGAGCCGCTCAGTCAGCTGTTGTCACTGAGAGGGAGGTGTTACAAGAAAGAACGTGAGAACAAAATATATGTATATCATTTTAAGATTGTAGTTTATTTAGAATATATTTAATTATCCCACAACATAATTTAATATGGGGGAGCAGTTAAACAGTTTATTAGGAACAATCAAAGCTGACTTTCAAACTAATTTTATTTTTGCATTATTACTCCAGTCACACAATCCTCAAGAAATCCTTTTAACAATCTGAATTTCAAAAAAAAAAAAAAACATTTATTGTTATCATTATTATTTATGTTGAAAATAGCAGAGGACATTTTTCAGGTTTTTTAGGGGGTAAATTAAAAGAACACCATTTTTTGTTACATTTGTTAGTTACATGTATTTGTTACATTTATATTATTTACATCAAGCTTTTGAATGGTATAGTTTTGTATATTGTTATTGGAACTTCATAATATTTAACTTAATTATACATTTAGTCAAGAATTATAGTTTGGAAAAAGTCTAACTAGTAAAATGTTTAGACGTTATGTGAAAGCTAGTACAAGTATATAAATAAATATAAAGAGACTTACTCATGTTTATGATCTCTGCTGAATAAAGTGCTTCATTCTTTTTTCTGAGGAAATCCATTTCTCAAATCCTCAACCACGTCACATCTTTTTGGGGTGAATTATGTGTTATTCCTCTCATCGCGAAGCAAACAGTAAAATAAAAGCACTTGAACAACAGTCTGGCTGCTTTTTCTTCTGTGTGGGCGTATTCAAGCTGCGCTTCAGTTTGAATCTGAATAGAGCGTTCAGCGTGGGGCGTGGTCACATTAGATATAATGAAGGGAGACGTGAAAAAAGGACATTGCCTTGTTTTCATATGGATTACTTTATCACAGAACATTTGTTTTCGGCAGCACTCATTTAGTTTAAAAGTAGACATGTCAAGCTTTCTATAGATATCTCTCTCATGTCTCTTCGTTGAGTATTCACGGAGATACAGTTCATTTTAATGACGTGTTTGTAAATGAAGATCAGCACAGACAAAGGCTGCAGACAGCACATCTTGTTTGTTATCTTTAGAAGTGCACAAAGTTTTGTTGTTATTATGTCTGTATCCAAAAAAAGGAAACCCTTTACTGGGTTACAGTCCGCTTGCTGACTGAGCTGGGATGTTTGCAAGGAGGTCAGGCAGCAGTGTTGCACACAAACTGAGCAGGAGTTGGGCTGTTCTTGTAGTCGTGGCCGAGTGGTTAAGGCGATGGACTAGAAATCCATTGGGGTCTCCCTGCGCAGGTTCGAATCCTGCCGACTACGCTGTTTGCTGAAGGCCATGAGGGAAAGCGTCCATGAATTTTTCAAGGTCCTCCCACTGATTTGCGAAATGTCCAGTCCCTCATCGATGGACCAACACACCGCTGGTGCTTCTTCTATTCGGGCTCCAGGGGTTAACTCGGGTGAGCCAGTGGCACGCCGTGATCGTATAGTGGTTAGTACTCTGCGTTGTGGCCGCAGCTACCCCGGTTCGAATCCGGGTCACGGCAATACTCTGGCGTTGAGTGTATGGGAAGGTTGCCATTTTTTTACCACCTCATCTTTCTTCTCTATTTTGTTTTTGATGCCTGGCCTATGCAGGGTGCCACCAGACAACGGGGCAGGCAGCCTACCGCTAGACGTAGTCGTGGCCAAGAGGTTAAGGCGATGGACTTGAAATCCATTGGGGTCTCCCCGCGCAGGTTCGAACCCTGCCGACTACGGGAGTGCTTTGCAGTATTGCTTTAGCTTTCTGTGATGGTAATTGTACCTTCTATGGTCCTTTGTCCTAACTGCTTCTAGCTTTCATCCCGTGACACCTGCGTCTCTTCTTTGCTCCACAAGAGCCCGGATAGCTCAGTCGGTAGAGCATCAGACTTTTAATCTGAGGGTCCAGGGTTCAAGTCCCTGTTCGGGCGAAGGTCTTTCTTTGGCCTCACCTTGCTATCACTACGGTCCATCTCTTCTGCTGACTCTGTACTGGAATGGTGTTCCTTCCTGCTCTCGGGGATCAAGGGATCTCCCTTGTGGTTAGTGAAAAACTAACAATGTTAAAACACTTGAACAAGGCAAAAAAAAAAACATAAATAACAATGGTGCCTGGGGTTTTTGAGAACTGGGGCTTGTAGCCTAGAATTTTTCTTTGAAATTCATGTGAAAATCATCTTGTTTACTCACTTACAGAAAACAATACATTGATTTACATTTTCTAAGACACTTTTTGTTGGTAAAGGTCATATGAGAGTAGGCGTCAACTATCATGAATATCATTATGATTTACACCTGAGAAGACAAAGCCCTGCATAATGAGCTGCATAAAGAGCCGCTCAGTCAGCTGTTGTCACTGAGAGGGAGGTGTTACAAGAAAGAACGTGAGAACAAAATAAATGTATATCATTTTAAGTTTGGAGTTTATTTAGAATATATTTAATTATCCCACAACATAATTTAATATGGGGGAGCAGTTAAACAGTTTATTAGGAACAATCAAAGCTGACTTTCAAACTAATTTTATTTTTGCATTATTACTCCAGTCACACAATCCTCAAGAAATCCTTTTAACAATCTGAATTTCTAAAAAAAAAAACATTTATTGTTATCATTATTATTAATGTTGAAAATAGCAGAGGACATTTTTCTGTTTTTTTAGGGGGTAAATTAAAAGAACACCATTTTTTGTTACATTTGTTACAGTTACATGTATTTGTTACATTTATATCATTTACATCAAGCTTTTGAATGGTATAGTTTTGTATATTGTTATTGGAACTTTATAATATTTAACTTAATTATACATTTAGTCAAGAATTATAGTTTGGAAAAAGTCTAACTAGTAAAATGTTTAGACGTTATGTGAAAGCTAGTACAAGTATATCAGTGGTTCCCAACCTTTTTCAACTCGCGGCCCACTCAACCAAACACATATGTTTGCGCGGCCCTCTTGAAAAAAATTAACTGACCCCGCTATTGTTGGGTTAATAACTTAGTACTCCGAAGCTAGATTTTAAACTGTATTTATTGAATAAACTAGGGCTGTGCGATATGGACAAAAAAAAAAAAACTATCGCGATTTTTTTTAATCAATTTTGCAATTGTGACACACACCGATATGCTTTTACAGTCATAAATGCATTCAGGATTAATTTGAAACATATTTCCAAAAGAAAACCAATCAGAGCTTTATCAAAAAGTCATCTCTAGAACAGACATAAGTCAAAATTATTACTATTGTGAAGATGTAAAAAAATGTATAGACTTGTGGCAAAAAAAAAAAAAAAATCCTGTATACAGGGACTTTTTTTTCTTTTTTGCCATGCATTGTTCATAGAGCTCATTAATTGTAGCGGTGCCTCAGGTATTTGCAGTGTGTTTACAGTATGTTTATGCGGTCAGCAGTGAGAGCGCATAAATATAACACGAAAGCACATTAAAATTTAGGATTTAGAAATCGCGCACGCTCAAATCGTGATTTTAGGACGTTTGCTTTTAATCGCACAGCCCTAGAATGGACTGGAAATGAACAGAAAATAATTGGCGGCCCACCTGCAATACCACCGCGGCCTACTAGGGGGCCGCGGACCACAGGTTGAAAACCACTGGCCTACATTTTAGAAACAATATTGACTGTTTAGGCTCTGTTTATTCAACGAAAATAGTTCCAAATAAACATGTTCAAGAAACACAAAACAGTGTTTCGTTCTTGAATGATTCAGTTTTTTTAATGAATCGAATTAATCAATTATTGATTGCACTTGAACTTGAATTACTGATTTCACTTGAATGTTAATAACCCCACAGTGCCCTATTATCACTACCTTATTTATTGATACAATTTAAGAATCTGTTGTGAAAGATGACACATAAGTCTACATTAAATAGGGTTAAGACAAAATGCCCCCTGATAAAAGTAAAAAAAAAAAAATGTACTAGAAATCAATTTAACATGGTGAATATCACAAAATGCAAATTAATAAGACATACTGATATTGTTCAAGTAAAATTGTTTGCTTTGACAGGAGAAAAATATTTAGACAAGCGCCAGCTTAATGCAGAGACACGTTATGAATCTTTATCTTTTTTTTCTTTTTTTTATGTAATAGTCATCATTAATGTGTTTTTGTGTCACTGTTTCCTATGTTGTGTGACAGAATGCCCAAATGAAGAAAAGGAAGGGAGACAGCTGTTTTTCCTTAAAAAAAAAAAAGGAATCAGGAGAACAGGAGCAAAAAGCAGGTGCAGGAGATAAAGATGCAACTGAGAGAAAGGAAGACATGGTGGAGGGACAGAAGGATATACTGGAAGAAGAAGGTGGCACAGAAGAAGAGGAAGAGCAAAACAGAGAGGCAGAAGGCAGCATTAGGCAAACAGAAACACCTTTTGCATGCCCAGTAGGACCCGATGGTATGCCCATTGTCAGCAACATTGTCAGGATTCTTTATTTTGGTTAGGTCATATTTAAAGGGATGCTAAACCTAAACATGAAAATGCTGTCATTTATTCATTTAGGGTTCAGAGTTTAGCTTCAGTCCTAATCAGATACACTAGAAGCAAGCAGATAATGAAGTTGCTATGGATTACATGCAAAGTGTATCTAGATCTGTTTGTAGCCATTCAGTAGAAAATATATATCTATTGTAGAGGAATCAAGTAACTGTAATGAGTGTAAGGTAATTTTAAGGTACTGTGTTATGAATTAAAAAACAATATATCTCATTCTTAGATATATCCAGATTCAGAAGTGATGGACCCTCCCAGCCACAATTGCAGACATTTTCTAAAAGTATTCAAGGAGCTGCAAAGAGAAGTTTTCACAGTGAGTGGTACAAGGCATACACTTGGCTGGAGTATTCACACTCCAAGGATTCTGCATACTGCTTCGCTTGCAGACACTTCTCACTCCCTAATGCTGCTAGTAGTGTGTTCACATCTGTAAATGGATACTCAAACTGGAAGAAAGCCACATTTAAAGACAGTGGATTCAGTTTGCATGCAAACTCAGATGTCCATATTAATGCAATGACTGACTGCCTGGCTTGAGAACAAAAGAATGGGGGAGAACAACCCGTCACTGTTTGCTCTGATGGATCATTACCACAAAAACAAGGTTACTGAAAATCAGAATTTTGTGAAAACTTTAGCAGAAGTTCTCCTCCTGACAGCTACACAGAAAATTGCCCAGCGAGCCTATGATGACTAAGCAGAATCATCAAACAGAGGGAATTTTTTTGAGAATTTAAATCTAATTGGTAAACATGATGCAAATGTGAATAAACAAGTGACACATAGTGCAAAAAATGCAAAATACACAAGCAATACAATCCTGGAATGTTTAGCCGGAATGGTCCGTGATGAAATTATTGAGGAGGTAAAGAAGAGTGAGCAATTTGCTTTTATAGCAGATGAGACAAAGGATCTGAAAAAAAAAGAACAGATTTCCTTTGTGCTGAGGTACTATTAAAATGGAATGGTGCATACAAGTTTTTTGGAATTCCAAGAAGCAGAGACATTAGATGCTGCAGGGTAAACAAATGTAAAAACGAAAAACCTTGATGGACAAGAGTACGATGGTGCCTCTGTATTGAGTGGTCAGAACACTGGTGTACAAACAAGAATTAGAGAGGTAGCCAAACATGCATTCTATGTACATTGTATTGTTTAAACCTTGTTCTGGTGGACCGTGTGAAGTCTGTTCCAGATGGGGCACGTTTTTTTCCTTACTTGAAAGGCTGTATGTTTTCTTTACCAGTTCATATGTTCAACACAAACAGCTTAAAATGCAGAGTGAGATCTTTGAATGTGCACCAAGTGAACTCCAGAGGTTGAGTGATACCAGGTGCACTTGCAGATACATAACTTGTCCAAACTTAATGGATCGATTGTCAGCTGTCAAGAGAGTGCTTGAGGACATTTCAGAGGAAAGTCATCCAGATAGGGCTGCAGAAGCGAGGGGGTTACTTGGTCAGATTGATTCAAATTTCACCGGGCTTTTGTCAGTCTTTAAGATGGTTCTTGGTAGCACAATTTTTTTTATCAGACATGCTTCAGTCTCCTAAGTTAGATCTTTCAAAAGCAGTTGATCTCATTGGAGCACTAAAACAAACCTCTGAAGGGTACCGTAGTGAGACTTACTTCAACAGTCTCTTGGATGAGATTATGCAGACATGTGACAACTGTGGTATTTCTTCAGACATGCCACTCCATAAGCGGAAAAAACCGAACGCTTAAAATCTAGAACACCGCAGGGTTGTGTCGCAACATCTGCAGTTGGACAGGATGTGAAGATGGAAAATAAGGAAACCTTTAAATTGCATGTTTACTACCCAATCATTGACTGTATGATTGGAGAAATAGAGCGCCGTTTCACAAAATTAAACTGTGGGATCATGAAAGGTATCCAAGCACTTAACAACCTCCACTTAAACCACCTCAAGTAGCAACTTCCTGGATGAAGAAAGCATAGCCCTCTTAGACAAAGCATATGAAGCAGATATGGAGGACCTAAAACATAAGCTACATCAGACCAGATGAATTTTAAGCAGGAAAAAGTCAGATGGACGGAAGGTTCCTGTTACTTTGATGGATTTCACTAGGTTCCTTGAACCTTTCAAAGAAGTCTTCTTTGAGCTTTTTCGTCTGCCAAAAGCAGCTGTTGTGCTACCGGTGAGTACTGCCTTGTGTGATCGCAGTTTCTCTACACTGAAACTTGTAAAAACTCACTGGCGTTCCACTATGTCAGATAGTAGACTAAGTAATTTAGCAGTACTTAGTATTGAGTCTGAGCGTTCAAAAGCTTTAGACATGGATGCTCTCATAAAACGTTTTTCTGCACAGCATGGTAACCGTCGAATTCAGCTCTTCTGATTTACTGTATAGAGAGTGAGCATGGCCATAGCCAGGCTTTGAAAATGAGTGAGGTCCAGGGGGTTTCTATAATAACCCCCTTAATATAGAATTGTGCTAAGATAACCCTTATAAATACAATGAATTATATACACTAACACTTGAAAAGAGACAGAAATTTAGATGTTTTTGGATGGATGCTCCTTTTTAAATCTTACCCTATTTATTGCATCAACGTTTGTTAGTATGTTATATTTATGGGGTGGATGATTTTATCATTGGTTTATTATTAGTTGTAGTAATTGTTGTAGTTGTAGCTCCAATGGCACAGAAGGTAAAGTGTCTGGTGTACATATTTTGACGGGATTGACCTGGGTCCGAATCCGCCTTTTGACGAAATTTTTGCTCCCTTTTCAAATTTCAAATCACATCAGAAAGGCATTCATTTTCAATTAGAATTAAGTAAATAATCAAAAAGGGCTTTATTGTCCCAATAAGGTGGCATCCATTAAATTAGACTCAATAAGTTGCATATTGTTTTATTATGTACTACACTACTGAGGTGCAGATATGCACAATTTGCAATATGTATTACAAATGGTAGAAAATCCTGCTATTTTAACATCTATAGCTATTTGCACTTAGTGTAAATAGTCACTGCCTTTTTTTATTACTTTCAGACTAATGCCGGCAATTTATTAATTTTCAAACATGAAAAATCTACAGAGGTCCGGAACTCTTAGCTGGGTACGGCCACGAGAGTGAGTGAACAGCTGCTGATTTCCATGTTTCACTATTTGTGTGACTTATGTAATTAGGTTCATAATGTTCAGTTACAATTGTCTTTGTGGAATTGTGTTTTTACCGTACAGACTTTATGTATTTATTTTAGGGCTTAGTATTTCCTGGAATTTTTCCAAAAAGGCATTGTTTAATTTATTTTTTAATGATAATGGGGCAGGCAGTCTACCAATAGACAAAGTCGTGGCCGAGAGGTTAAGGCGATGGACTTGAAATACTTTGGGGTCTCCCTGCGCAGGTTCGAGCCTTGCAGACTACGGGAGGGCTTTGTAGTATTGCTTTAGCTTTCTGTGACAGTAATTGTGCCTTCTAGGCAGAGGTTTAGTGGTAAAAAAAGAGGTGGGTAAACTATAAATTCTGGTTGACCACATTGAGGTCACGGTAAGGTGGGCCACTGCCTTCCGGTGTATGTGTATCCTAATTACATCGCTATAGGCTATCATTCGATATTACTACCAAGGGTATCACTGGTTGTTCCCTCATATAGGTCACACAATCACTATTTAATTCATACATTAATCTAAGTTCTGGTTAAAGAGACTCAAGAAGGAATAATAAGGTTGAAATCTATAAAGTTTACTAAATGACAAAACAGAGAGAACATTTTTTTTAAAGAGGAATAGAGAGGGAGGCTTATATCCAGGGGTTCCAATGCAATGCACTTGTATGTAATGATTAGGGATTTTGGATTATTTTCATAGTCGATTAATCTGTTTAATATTTTCTCAATTAATCGGTTAATGGTTTGGTCTATAATATGTCAGAAAAATGTGGATCAGTGTTTCCCAAAAGCCCAGGAATGCTCCTCAAATGTCTCGTTTTGTCCACAACTCAAAGATATTCAGTTGACTGTCACAGAGGAGAGAAGACACTAGAACATACTCACATTTAACAAGCTGGAATCAAATTTTTTTTTTTTACTTTTATCTTTCATATATTTTATCAATGACACAGACTGCAATGACACAGACAGCTTCATTGCAGAAGGACATCCTTTTGATCACGTGGTTCACGTTGAGATGATTGACAGCTTTACAAACTAATGATATCGCACTGATGTCATAGCTGACACGAATCAATAAAGGAGGAGTAATCGCAAGGTCTGTTTAGCCTGTTTTAGTTCTTCAGATCACATAAATCAGTGTAAAATGAATAAGAAATGTTATTCTGTATGACGAAATATTTTACAAACATGTCATAAAATTATTAGCGCACCATTGGACTATAGCCCTGGCGGATCGTGGATATTGTATGTATACGAACACAAATAAACTGGAGATGAGATGAATGCCTGCTGTATGAGTGATGATTTCTATTCAAAATAATGAACTTTATTAATATTATTTTTATTATTATTGTTATTATTATATTAATACTGGATATCCATATTTGAATCTTGATGCAGTCTGTTGCAGGGCCGTGCAGAGACCTTTGGAGGGGCAGGTGCTCAAAGTATAAAAGGGGCACATGGAACAAGGTTTTAAATGGCGCTGTTCAAAATATCAATACAAGCAATATATTGTGATGCATTCCTTGCGGATTCACATATCGATATGGATGATTATGTATTGATACAGCAGCAAATGCTTTGAAGCAAAGAAACAATAGAGAAGACAATTTTAAGTTTAAAATAATAATAGCTTCTGGGATTAGAAACTGAAATGTCTTAAATTGTCCCAACCTGATGGCTTTTTCTTCTCTGTTTCAGCATTAAACTATTATTTTAACCATCACTACTACTCTTGCACCCAATCAATAAGTCCACCTTAAATATTGATACAAAACATAAAAAAACTGATCCACTGGAATATAGTGATTAATATTATTATTACTGTTGTAGTTGTTATTGTCTAAAATTGAACACCTTTGCAATGTAAACAAATGACAGGCTACATTTGTTATTCATATCCTTCACACTGCACTTTGATGTCAGGTATATCATGCATTTTTTATTGACATTGATATTTTTACATTAACTTCCAGAGAGATATTATTGAGTTTACAGGCTAAAGTGGTCTTGCTGTTGAAAGCACTGTTGCTATTGTAGAAAAAAAAATATTTGCGTCACATTTAAAATATAATTATATAATTAATTCCTGAATTTTTATAATGATAATTCAGAGAATGAGAAAATCTGAATAAGCCTTACCAGTGTTGTGATAATTATTTTTAAGGCACATATTAGCGATGACTGCCCTTAATTCAAGCCTTCAGTTTACCCTCGCTTATAACATAAGCACAGAATCAGTTCAGAATCAATCACCAAAAGAATCAGAGTAGTCCTATCATACACTTTATCTCAAGTCTTGATGATTTATGACCCTGATTTATGGCCTGATTTATGGCCGTACAGTCCGTGTAGATTGACAGGTAGTCAGAAGTGTGCATGGTCAGTTTGGATTGATTTATGACTATAAGGCCTGTCAGTCAAAGCGGTTGCCATGCCACTGGGTCCTGTGACCCTTGATTGACATGGCAGAGGTGTGTAAATCAAAAGATCAAAGAGATCTCAGATTTGACTTGTGTTGTGTTTATTACTGGATATATGATGGTTGTATCTGTAACCAGAGCAGTGGGGGATTTCTTATGATGGTTGTATCTGTAACCAGAGCTGTGGGGGGTTTCTGTGAAGTTCCTTTCTGGCCTGTTGTTCACACCTAAAGACAGTGGGAGGTGTTTGGGTTCTTCCTGGGAAAAAAAAATGGCTGTGCAAAAGTGAGGGTTTTGACGTCTTGACAGGATCAATGTTTGTTTGCTCTATATGGTGTTGATACTTAGGCACCGACAGGCCACATGCTCCCCGTCTACAAACACATTTGAAAAGGAGGACGATGTCTGGTGTCTTTCCAGGTGAGAATTTCAAAGAGTGAGAGAGACAATTATCTAAATCATCAACTAACCAAGCCACTGAAGAGATAAATAATTGAATGTTATCTGGAATTAATAAAATCAAACAGGCATTCCTTAATGTTAAGAAAATACTATCCATAATATGTGATGTGTAAAAAGGATGTTGAAATCTCACGCTAATTTTAAAACCGATTTAACACACACACACACACACACACACACACACACACA
>NW_020528341.1:0-14719 GCF_003368295.1 Carassius auratus | reverse complement strand
AATGACAATAAAGATGAATTATTAATTTTCCTGCATTTTTAAATTCAAAACACTTCAAAACCTTTTTTCATACAGAAAAAAAAAGTTATTCTGAGTAAATATGCATAGTTTCATGACTTTACAACACTGTATGGATAACAGAAAATTAAAAACTGTCAGACATCTCATCTCACTCTGTCCATCTGTTTGAGTGTGTGTGCTTAGACTTCCATTGTCTGACAGAAATAGCGCCCCTACAGGTTCAGTTACCGGACTAAAAAAGGGAGGAGACTGTCTTTTGGTTTCGATTTTAAATCGGTTAAAATACAAATAAATACTTGGATTTAATTCACAGTGACAAGCTAAACCAACATATATGATTATTATCAGGTCAGGGCTCATTAATAATTGATGTGTGGTCAGTGATACGTGAGAAACACGAGAGATGAATCACCGCTCTGAGCAGGAGCGTGTGGAATGATGAGCTCAGAAAAAACGAGTTATTCTTGTTTTATAGCTATTAAAAATAAAGTATTGCAGCGATATCACACAATTCACCAATTAGAGCACACCAAGAGCTAAATTAAGATGTTTTTGAACTGTTTGTGTGAAAATGAAATATTTGCGGCTGCCTATCTGAAATCACTGCCTCCGATCAGCGCGCACAGTGTCAGAGTTCAAAACAAACGAATTTATTCTTGTTTAAGAGCTTTTTAAAATAAATTATTGCCATAAATGCACACAATACATCCATTATAAACACAACACGAGCTAAATGCAGGTGTTTGTGACCCGTTTAAGTGTGCAAGACTATTTGAAAGCGCGACTGGCAGAATAACATATATCTCTCGAGCTGCAGGATTCTGCCTTTCGTCGTAAGAACGAACACATCACGGACAAGATTATTTCAAAATACATAATAGCTTGGCTAATATAACGAAAACAGCCACGTGAACATAAACTGTTGAGAATTAAATCTGAAGTGGATCTACTGGATTTTAATATTAAGTGACCGCATTATACCAGCTGCTTCTGTCTTCACTTTTAATCTATATAAAAAATTAAACTCATTCATCTTGGCTGCTTTTTTAATGTGTGTACGTATTTATTTATTATTTTGCTCTAACAAGACCTTAATCTATATTTAATTAAATCAATACATTTGATTTTACATTTGATTTGTCCATTTCTGCATCTAAACGCCTAAAAACCTAAAACATGCTCTATTATACTATGTTAGCAATTTCTTTATCGTCCAAGTTTATCTGGTGTACAGCTTTTATTTCATAATAACTCGTTTTGTAGATTATACACAGTTATAAGTGGTCTATAATAAATATTGACAGGTTTATTCAAGATGTGTAGAATGATCGCCGTAGGCAAATTTTTAAAAATGTTAAATCCCCAAAAAAAAAAAAAAAAATTGTAAATAAATAAAAAACATTGGAAAAGAATAACTTGTACTTTTTTTATACATTTGTATAGTTTCATAGTTTATGCATTATAGTTATAAAAACAAACAAATTTAGCCACTCACATAGAAATCTTAGGCCTTATCCTTTTCTGACAGTTTTAGGGATTTTTTAAAAATCCTAAAAAACCTTATTGTGCTGCCAAATAATAATTTCAAACTAATTTGATACTGACCTCTGACATCCTGTGACATGATATTTATTTGAATTTACATAATCTCATGGATGTAACAGTAAATCTGTTCAGCTCACAGATCAAGACTAAGCTGTAATGCAAGCAGAACTTTCACAAATGCTTGTAGGTCAATAAAATCATTACAAAACACTTACAAATCATTTAAGGGATTTGATAACACTGTAAAATAATGTCTAATTTGTTAACATTAGCAAATGCATTGATAACACTTTATAATAACTGCACTCATTAGTAAATAGTCAGTTCATGCTTCATAAAGCCTTGTCCCAATATTAATAGTCAGTAGTAAGCAGTTTATAAATACAGCTATAAATAGCTTGTTCTTGGTTATAAGCACATTTATTAAAAAGGAGAGTAAAGGGTCAGTTATCTTCCTATGAAAAAAAATAAATAAAAAATAAAACAAACAACAACACTGATTGATACAGAACTCATAAATGTTATTGTTGGATTTATGATAAACTCAGCCTGTAAATGAATTCATTCTCCTCCAAGAAGACACAAGTAGTTCACACCAAACTGTTTTTAACATGAAGCCATATACTGAAGATGTTACATTGCGAATGGGTTTAGGATACCTTAAATGGTGTGGCCATAGCGATTTATTAAGTAACATAAAAAAAATACCATAGTTATTTTACTATATCTTTAAAATTTTTAATTCCAACTCTTCATAATTTTATAATACGTAGAAGTCATCATTTGAAGGAAGCACAGTAAGTTCATAGCTTTATCATTTTCAAGAGCCAGCATAAAATTTAAAACTATCATAACATATAAATCAAGCTTGCAATTCTTAGTACCTAATAATGGCCACCAGATGAAGCTATAGGATTACTTTTAAATAATTATTGTAGAAACAAGTATGATTTAAATCATTTATAGAAATCTTTCAAAGAAAAATAATATGAATTTTATGTATTTTACTGATTAAAATGACCCTCACTTAATTAGAATAACAAGCTGAAGTATTGTGAACTGTATATTAAGAATAATTCTTATAGGCTTTTGGACAGATACGTTTTGAGTGACTCTTGAAGGATCAGCACCACATCCTCTTTTACCACTGTTAAAGAATGTATCTTACAGTACAGGTGCGGAATGAATTTTGAATGGCTTGAATGGTTTTGTCGTTGGTTGATTTTTTTGAAAATAACAGTAAAAAAGTAACCAGTAAATGTCTTTTATTTTTTAAGTGCAGCTTCTAAACACTTCAAATAAATTACACATAGAAGACAAGTCATTCTGAGGAAATATGCATAGTTTCATGACTATACAACACTATATGGATGATAGAAAATTAAAAAACTATCATACATCTGATGTCACTCTGTCCCTCTGTCACTGTGGGTAATGTGTGTGTGTGTGTGTGTGTGTTTGTTGTTAAGTGAATTAGGTGTGAAACTATCAGGGAGCATTTAGTCTCCAGCGCCAACATTTTACAGAACTGCCACTTTCCTGGAGTCTCAGAATTACAATGTGTCAGGTTCTGAGAAATCAAAGATTTCCAAAAAATGATTTAATTAGAATACCATGAAGTATTGTGAAATACTATATATTAAGACTTTATATATAGGCTTTATGAACAGATTAGAGTGACTCGTGAAGGACCAGCCACCAACCTCCTCTTGTCCGATGGTTTGAGGAATATATCTTCCAGAATCCGGGATTAAGATTTAGGAGCTCATTTTTATTCCACCTCCTTTCCTGAAAGTCTGTCTTGCAGAATTGACTAAAAATTAATCTTCACCTTAATTCCTAATTATTTTGCAATTATTTTTGTCAGTTCTTCTTGACCTGTTTTTTTTTTTCTTCTTCTTTTCTGACCTCATGACCCAGTCAGCATTTTTGTACAATGGTCAAGTCTTAACTTATCCATTTCTGTATTGCATTTGTGTTTGATATTTCTCATGGGTATTTCATAATTTTCGACTTTGAGTTTAAAACGTTTGAGTTAAAACTCTTTTTTAGCGCATTTCATCTGTAAAAGAAAACATGCCTAATGTTCGTTGCCACATAACTATAAGGAGTTTTTCTTTTCCAAGCTTTCCTGGACTATTGTATAGACTCATAAGATGATTAAATAATAAAAATAATGGTAGTTATTAAGGATTGATATGGCTTTGGAATTGGTAAAAGTGTGCTGGGAAAAAAATTCACAATAAAACAATGTTTTATGTTTAAGTTTGGAATAGTTAAATGACATGAATGAATGCTATATAAAATATTGTTCATGGTAACATAATGTTTATAAATTGAAATCTTATTGTAAAGTGTTACGTAAATACTATATATATATATATATATATATATATATATATATAGTCAGTTGAAGGTCAGTGAAGTGATTTTAAAGTTCTAGATGATTCGGATAAACCCTTTAACCGCCATACCCTTTTAAAACCTCCACTGCCAGAGGGATATTGTGAATGCATGTTGCCCGCTGGGCACAGGTTTACCTGATGCCCACCGGGGGTGGCGATGCATTGGTGGCTTGAGGCCCGCCATCGCTGCTTGCAGCTATATTTTAGGGCTCGAGCACTGGATGGGTGAGGAGCCCCTATTGTATCTGCTCTTTAGGATTTTTACCGGGGCCCGAGCACCCCGATGGTGTGAGGACCCTCTTGGAATTGCCTCCGTTATTATTTATTATTATTATTATTTTATTTACTTATTATCTCCTCCAAAATGAATCGCATTTTGAGGGCCTAAACATGCTTCGAAAAGTCATGAAACTTTGCACACACCTCCAGAAACTGGGCTGAAAATTTACGTCTGATATGGGTTTCAGAAGTGGGTTGTGGCAAAATGGCTCGACAGCGCCCACCTTCACTAGCAGCGTTCAACGGTGTGCGCCTCGAGCTATGTTTCACGTACATGTATGGAAACTCGGTTTACAACATGTAACTCTCCAGTTACCTACAAAAAAGTCTCTTGGGAGGCAAAACTCCGAAAACCCAACAGGAAGTCGGTATTGTTAATATTATTGAGCCAAATTTTGTGTCATTTTTGCCATTTCCATGCGTATGTATTTTAACGAACTCCTCCTAGAAGATTATTCAGATCAACACCAAATTTGGTATGCCTAATCTAAGGCCTTTGCGATGTTAAATTGCGAAGCTTTTGAGTTTTCAGTCGAATGGGCGTGTCCGTGGCGGCCTGGCGAATTTCGATGATTCGCCATGAAAACAGGAAGTTGCTATAACTCAGACATACAATGACCAATCTGCCCCAAACTTCACATGTTTGATGAGGACTCCTGACCTGAACAGATTGACATGCCCATATTCAGTTATAGTCATAGCGCCACCTATTGGCAACAGGAAGTGACATATTTTACACTGCGATGAACTACTCCTAGAAATTTTATGACATCAATGTATTTTTTGTGGTCAGTCTAATCTAAAGGCCTGTGCGATGTTAAGTTGTGAAGATCTTGAGTTTTCGTTAAAAGGCGTGTCCATGGCGCCGTCACGAAGTTCGATGTCTCGCCATGGGAATAAAAGATGTTATAACTCAGGCATAAAATGTCCGATCTTCCCCAAACTTGCACATGTGTGATAAGAGTCCTGGCCTGAACACATCTGAAGGCCAAAATTCCATCAGGTGTGGCAAAATGGCTCGATAGCGCCATCTATACACTTTCAACAGAGTGCGCCTCGAGCTATGTTTCACGTACATGTACAAAAATCGGTATACACATGTAACACACCAATACCTACAAAAAAGTCTCTTGGTACGAAATCCGAATCCCAACAGGAAGTCGGTTATTTAGAATTTTCTCTGCAAAATTGGCGTTGTTTTGCCATTTTCAGGGGTTGTACTTTAACGAACTCCTCCTAGAGATTTATTCAGATCAACACCAAACCTGGTCAGTGTAATCTTAAGCCCTTTGCGATGTTAAATTGCGAAGATCTTTAGATTTCGTTAAAGGGCGTGTCCATGGTGGCCTGACAAATTTCGATGTTTCGCCATGAAAAAGGAAGTTGCTGTAACTCAGACATACAATGTCCAATCTGCCCCAAACTTCACATGTTAGATAAAACTTCTGCCCTTAACAGATCTACATGCCCACATTCAGTTATAGTCATAGCGCCACCTATTGGCAACAGGAAGTGACATGTTTTACGCTGCGACAAACTACTCCTATAATTTTTTGAGATTAACATATATTTTGTGGTCAGTCTAATCTAAAGGCCTGTGCAATGTTAACTTTTGGAGATCTTGAGTTTTTGTTAAAGGGCGTTTCCATGGCGCCATGACAAAATTTGATGTCTTGCCACAGCAAGAGAAGTTGTTGTAACTCAAGCATAAAATGTTCAATCTTCCCCAAACTTCACATGTTTCGATAAGAGTCCTGGCCTGAACACATCTGAAGGCCAATATTCCATTATAATGATAGCGCCACCTGCTGGCAACGGTAAGATTGGCACATATATGGGATATACTTTGATATATTCCACTTATATTTAGGACATTAAATGCATATTTCTCAACGTTCACCTTTTTACTAAAGCCACACGATGGCGGTGAGCCCGGGTGCGAGGGCCCGTTCATCGCTGCTTGCAGCTTTAATTATTATTCTTTCTTCTTCTTCTCCCGAATGAATCGCATTTTTGAGGGCTTTAACATGCTCAAAAAGTCATGAAACTTTGCACACGCGTCAAACCTGGTGAAAATTTTTCGTCTGATATAGGATTCAGAAGAGGGTGTGGCAAAATGGCTCGACAGCGCCACCTATACCAAGAAAATCAACAGCCTTCCAGCTATGTTTCACGTACATGCACGAAAATTGGCACACATATGTAACACACCAATAGCTACAAAAAAGACTCTTGGAGCGAAATTCTAAACCCAACAGGAAGTCGGTTATTTTTATATTATGAGCATATTTTGTGTAATTTTGGTCATTTCCATGTGTTGTATTTTAACGAACTCCTCCTAGAGAGTTCTTCAAATCAACACCAAATGTGGTATGCCTAATCTAAAGGCCTTTGCGATGTTAAATTGCGAAGATCTTGAGTTTTCGTTGAAGGGCGTGTCCGTGGCGGCCTGGCGAATTTCGATGATTCGCCATGAAAAATGAAGTTGCTATAACTCACACATACAATGTCCAATCTGCCCCAAACTTCACATGTTTGATGAGACTCCGAACCTGAACAGATTGACATGCCCATATTCAGTTATAGTCATAGCGCCACCTATTGGCAACAGGAAGTGACATATTTTACGCTGCGACAAACTACTCTAGAAATTTTATGACATCAATGTCTTTTTTGTGGTCAGTCTAATCTAAAGGCCTGTGCGATGTTCAGTTGTGAAGATCTTGAGTTTTCGTTAAAAGGCTTGTTCATGGCGCCGCAACGAAGTTCGATTGTCTCGCCATGGGAATTAAAGATGTTATAACTCAGGCATAAAATGTCCGATGTTCCCCAAACTTCACAATGTGTGATAAGAGTCCTGGCCTGAACAGATCTGCAGGCCAATATTCCACCGGGTGTGGCAGAATGGCTCTATAGCGCACCTATACACTTTCAACGGAGTGCGCCTCGAGCTATGTTTCACGTACATGTACAAAAATTGGTACACACATGTAACACTCCAATACTTACAAAAAAGTCTCTTGGTACGAAATCCGGATCCCAACAAGGAAGTCTGTTATTTTGAATTTTCCCTGCAAAATTGGTGCTGTTTTTGCCATTTTCAGGGGTTGTACTTTAACAAACTCCTCCTAGAGATTTATTCAGATCAACACCAAACTTGGTCAGTGTAAATCTAAAGCCATTTGCGATGTTAAATTGCGAAGGACTTGAGGTTTCGTTAAAGGGCATGTCCATGGCGGCCTGACAAATTTCGATGTTTCGCCATAAAAAGGAAGTTGCTGTAACTCAGACATACAATGTCCAATCTGCCCCAAATACACATGTTGGATAAGACTCTTTGACCTGAACAAATCTACATGCCAATATTCAGTTATAGTCATAGCGCCACTATTGGCAACAGGAAGTGACATATTTTACACTGCGACAAACTATTTCCAGAAATGTTATGACATCAATGTCTTTTTTGTGGTCAGTCTAATCTAAAGACCTGTGTGATGTTTAGTTGTGAAGATCTTGAGATTATGTTAAAAGGCGTGTCCATGGCGCCGCGACGAAGTTCGATGTCTCGCCATGGGAATAAAAGATGTTATAACTCAGGCATAAAAATGTCCGATCTTCCCCAAACTTCACATGTGTGATAAGGGTCCTGGCCTGAACAGATATGAAGGCAAATATTCCATTGGGTGTGGCAAAATGGGCTCGATAGCGCCACCTATACACTTTCAACGGAGTGCATATGCAGTTTCAATGGAGTGCGCCTCGAGCTATGTTTCACGTACATGTACAAAAATCGGTACACACATGTAACACACAATACCTACAAAAAAGTCATCTTGGTACGAAATCCGAATCCCAACAGGAAGTCGGTTATTTAGAATTTTCTCTGCAAAATTGGCATAGTTTTTGCCATTTTCAGGGGTTGTACTTTAACGAACTCCTCCTAGAGATTTATTCAGATAAACACCAAACTTGGTCAGTGTAATCTTAAGCCCTTTGCGATGTTTAATTGCGAAGAGCTTGAGGTTTCGTTAAAGGGCATGTCCATGGCGGCCTGACAAATTTCGATGTTTCGCCATGAAAAAGGAAGCTGCTGTAACTCAGACATACAATGATCCAATCTGCCTCAAACTTCACATGTTAGATAAGACTTCTGCCCTTAACAGATCTACATGCCCATATTCAGTCATAGCCATAGCGCCACCTGCTGGCAGCAGGAAGTGTCAATGTTTACACTGCAAATAACTACTCCAAGAAATTTTATGACATAAAAAAATTTATTTTGGTCAGTCTAATCTAAAGTTCTTTGCAATGCTTAAATTGTGGGATCTTGAGATTTTTTTAAAGGGTGTGATCCATGGCGCCATGACACAAATTTGATGTCTCGCCATCGGAAGAGAAGTTGTTGTAACTCAGGCATTAAATGTCAATCTTCCCTAAACTTCACATGTTCGATAAGAGTCCTGGCCTGAACACATCTGAAGGCATATTCCATTATAATGACAGCGCCACCTGCTTACAACAGGAAAATTGGCAGATATATGGAATAAACTTTGACATATTCCACTTATATTTCTGAGTTTAAATGCATATTTCTTCACCGTTCACATATCTACTAAAGCACTTACTGCCGGTGAGCCCGGGTGCGAGGGCCCGTTCATCGCTGCTTGCAGCTTTAATAATGAAATTGTATTGGTTTTAAAGGAAACTATGATAGTGCCTGGTCTCTACTGTTAATTGGTCGCCTTCCTGTGGTGGATTTTGTTAAAACCACTAAACCTAATGTAATATGTCCCAAAACACACTACAGGATACCATTATTTTAAGTTCACCCAGATAGCAAAATTATAAAAGCAGTCTGGATATCCAGACTGCTTTGTTTTGAACTCTCACAACAGACATGGAAGAGAAGACAATGCTGAATGAAGTCATAGTTTTTACCATTTCTGGACCAAAATGTATTTTCGATGCTTCAAAATATTCTAACTGACCCTCTGATGTCACATGGACTACTTTGATGATGTTTTTCTTACCTTTCTGGACATGGACAGTATACCGTACACACAGCTTCAATGGAGGGACTGAGAGCTCTCGGACTAAATCTAAAATATCTTAAACTGTGTTCCAAAGATAAACAGAGGTCTTACGGGTTTGAAACAACATTAGGGTAAGTTATTAATTACATAATTTTGCTATCTGGGTGAACTAACCCTTTAATGGTTTTAATGGTTAAAGTTGATGGTTTGTAGTGGTATTTGTAGTGGAAATCATTAGAATTTCTGTTATGTTTTCTATTGTTTTTGTCAGCAGGGTTACCATGGGTTTTGTGATGTTATTTGCCGTGAATGCAGGATTGCTGTAACATTGTGTGATAGTAGTGACTGTTTGTAGTCGCGGTGGGCCTGTTTGGAAGAAAATCCAGGGTTTTTTTAATCCCAGTCCGTCCCTGCTCAGATTCCAGATTTTCAAATAGCTGTATCCCGGCCAAATATTGTCTAATCCTAATAAACCATACATCAGTGGAATGCTTATTTATTTAGCTTTCAGATGATGTATAAATCTCAGTTTTGAAAAATTGTCACATATATAATGATTTTATTCATTTGTACATTCACAGGGTAGATGAGTTAGTTTACAACAAATATAAAATCCTCATTGCAAAATGTGTATATGTATATATTTTAATATGTATATGATGATTTTTTTATTGTATGCAACTTCTTTAAAATAACATATGGAAATCTGTATGTTTATATATGTTTTTGTAATATATATTTTTAAATACATGTGTATATTTTATATATAGTTATATAATATCAACATGTACTGATGGGTTTCTACATGTACATGATATAAGAGCAAATGTATTTGTACAGACTAGATTTGGTTTATGTGTCTATGACGATATTTCAAATGTGGAAATTTAATCTGTGTTTTTACATTTAATGTGGTGACCTGACATACTTCTGTCCCCAACTATAAATGAAAAGCTATATTTACTACATGTATTATCATTTATTAAATTAGTGTCAAATGACAACCTAGTTTCACCCAAAGTAACCTTTTTCTTCTTCCTTACTTTTCCTTGCATACAAACAGCTACATTCTTTCATGTGTACACCCTTATACTGAAAACTGAGGAAAGCCATTATTTAAACTCTATTGACTTTGTAAATTATTATAAAAATGTAATATGCCCCAGGATTAAGCATTAAAGTAATGCGAAACACAATTTTAAAGTGGACAGACATTTTTTTGGTGGTACTGACCATCTCAGCAGGTAAAGTTAACACCTCTTCAGGCAGATACACAGACATACGAGCAGCACAAGGACCACACAGCTGGCTGAGATGAGAATGACATGGATGTTCCTATCTGCAATAAAAATAAAAATAAAATAACATTAAAGAAATCAAATATTCCCAACATTCTACAAACAACACCATCAAGGCATAACAGTACAAAAAGATCAAGTTGAGTATGTTTCACTCACATTTATTCAGAAACACATAAATTGCAGACTCAAGGCCTTGGTGATGAACTTCACACTTCACAAGTTTATCGTCCAGTAGCTCAGCCTGCATTTGAATGGAACGGACCACCATTGTGGTGCCGTCCCCTAGCTGGTAATATGATGTGACAGCAGGGCCCAGTGTTTGATTTTGACCCTCCATGTTCCAGGAGATATTTGCTGGAGGACGTGATACAGCTGAGCAGTTCGCCTCAACAATGCCCTCTGATACGGTGACATAACTGGCCTCAGGTTCGGGTAGGACTAGGAAAATGACAAGAAGATCATTATGTAATTATATAAGAATTTTAAATTATATTTTTTTCAACAGAGTGAAGATTTTTAAATGTTACTGTAAAAAATCTAATGAATATACTGATACGAATATGGAATTGATAAAGCTAATTATAGATGTAGTTATTGAGCCCTTTACCTATATCTGTCATTTGTCATTTACTTCAGGGATATTTCCAGACTGCATGAAAATAGCCAAAGTCCACTGTTCAAAAAAGGAAATAAATCTGAATTTTCTAATTATAGACCAATATCATTACTTCCACAGTTCTCTAAAATTCTGGAGAAGTTATTTGCGATCAGACTGAATTCATTTCTAAATGAATTTAATATTTTAAGTAACAGCCAATATGGGTTTCGTCCTAATCACTCAACTGCTACAGCAATTATGGAACTAACTGAAGAAATTACCAATGCTATAGATAAAAAGCACTATTTAGTAAGCATCTTTGAGGATCTTCAAAAAGAGTTTGATATGCTGGACCACAAGATATTGTTGCATAAATTATATAAATATGGGATCAGAGGTGTTGCACACCAATGGCTTACCAGCTATTTAAAAAACAGAAGTCAGTTTGTTGAAATTGACAACATAAAGTATAATAATAGTAACACAACTTGTGGGGTACCACAAGGATCGGTCTTAGGACCTATACTTTTTCTTCTATATGTAAATGACATTGTGTCTGTTACTTAGGTGCATTCTGTCTGCGGATGACACCACTTTGTTCTATTCAGGAAAAAATATAAAAGATGTCCTACATATTGTAGAGAATGAATTTCAGAAAATTATGAAATGGTTCAATGCCAACAGATTGTCCCTAAATATTAGTAAAACTAAATTTATGATATTTTGTAGTAAAAAAAAAAAAAAAAAAAAAAAAGTCGAAACGTCATTGTATATTAATGGATTAGAAATTGGAAGAGCTCATGAGATTAAGTTTCTAGGTATTATAATTGACGAACATTTGACATGGAAATCACATATTGATAATATTAAAGTAAAGGTGTCCCAAATAATAGGTGTGCTGCATAAAGTTAAAGATTCGCTAAATAAGAAAGCATTGTTTTTGTTGTATAACTCATTGATTATTCCATATCTGACTTATTGTATTGAAGTGTGGGGAAGTGCCTGTAAATATACATCAATCCAATTTTACTCTTACAGAAAAGAGCGATTAGAGTTATCAGTGGAAGTGGATACAGAGATCCAACTAATTATTTATTCATACAACTAAAAACTATGAAATTTGATGAATTAGTAGAGTATATCCTTTTAAAAACCATGTATAAAGCTCATCTGGAAAGTTTACCGAACAATTTGCAAAGCAGATTCACCAAGAGGAAAAGCAGATATGAACTAAAAGGTACTGAGGTTTTTACAAAACCCAGGTTCCAATCGGCTGTAAAGGAAAAATGTGTCACAATCAAGGGAGTCAGTTTGTGGAACAGACTTGGTTGTAAAAATGAAAACTTCAAAGTCAGTGTTGTGGGTAACGCGTTACAAAGTAACGCGTTAGAGTACTCTAATTACTTTTTTCCTGAAATGTGTAACTTAACGCGTTATTTCGTGCGTAAGTAATCAGTAACTTCGTTATTTTTTTAAAAAAGTAATCCGTTATTTTAAGGAAAGGAAAATCCCGACTGCAGCCTGCTTTTTGTCAGACAGTAGGCCTAGGTCTACTGTGCCACCTGCGGATGCATCAGCGGAGCCGAAGCTCTGTGATCGTAAAGTCAATGGCTGTGATGCGTCTGTGCCCTGCGCCTGACCCTGTGTGTGTGTGGGTTTTTTTTTTTTTTCGAACTCCCGGCAAGATGGCAGCGAGGACAGCGTTTGGTTTATGGAAGTACGCACATTATTTTCAATTTGTCAACGAAAAAGAAATCGACTGTCGGACAAACGTTTCGAAAATCTGCTTCTGCTACGTTTTAATCACTACTTTGAAGAGTAAATGTAAGAGGACTGTGTTAAAGCGAATTTAGGCTTGTGACTGAGTGACACTTTAATAATAATTAGTTAGCCTATTAAGCGATTTGTCATTTGCCTGTGTGGCAGTGAAGGATTTAATTCGGTTTGTTATCATTTTTGTTTGACAGGCAGCTGTTAATTTCTGTTAGATCGTTGGCTGGCTGGTTGTTCATCATTTCTAAATGGATTTAAATCTGCAAGCCTGTTTAAGGTTGTGTTTACAAGTAAGCATACTTGTACTTTGATAACTGCATTATGTAAAGTTAAAGAAACATCAGGAGTTATCTTGTGGTGCTCATAATATACAGTAGCCTAGGCTACCCGGGCTGGGTAGGTGCGAATTTTGATTAATAATATGTTCTGTGATAATAAATAAATAAAACGCCATGTGGAATAGCCGATTGCTGACTGTCTTTCCTGTTATTGTTATCCTGCAGTGTTAATTTAGTCGGATGAATGACGTTATTCATTGTCGGGAGTCACGACTTCTAGGTGCATTTAAAGGGGCCGGGGGCTGTGTCTGTCATGTGTGAGCCACTGCAAACGGCTTTTAATTTTTGGTAACGCATGAGTACTCTAACGCGTTACTTTTATGAATAGGTAACGCTGTATCATAACTAATTACTTTTAATTGATGGTAACGTTGGAACTTAACTAACTACTTTCCAAAGTAACTATACCCAACACTGTTCAAAGTCCATTTATGTGTTTAAGAAGTATGTTAAATTATCACTGTTGCAGAAATATAATACTGTGGAGTAGAAGATTAACTTTATTATTTTGTGTTTTGATGTCTTAGAGAAAGAGAAGAGACGGCTGCATTAGACAGCTTAAATGCACTGGAACTGTAAATGATTTTGTGCTAATAGGGGACAGACATTGTAAGTTTTTTACTTCTTTCTGCTCCTTTTCATTCATGTTAAATGCTGTGGTTGCATTTGTTTTTAAATGAATGAAATATAATTAAAAAAAATGTGACTGTAAATCAGTTAAGCAATTCACGATGAGACACTTAAATTATCACATTAAATCAAATATCAGTATATTTGCTGGGAAAAGCCCCAAATCAATGTATCTAAAATACCATGGAACTATAATAGACATTATAAAAGGTGAAATATCTTGAATATAAAAGCTTGAATATAATTAAGCAAATGTGGGCTAGGGTAAATAACACCCACATATTACCGGTACTCATGAATAAAATTAATTTTAACTTAAAATATAATAAATTGCAGAATTATTTATTTAGTTAGTTTAGGGACCAATGCTCACTATTTATTAGGTGCTAATTAGCATGCACAGTATTACCATATTGGCTGTATAATAATACATATAAAGCACAAATTAAGGCCTTAATCTGCATGACTATATTCTATATGTCTTACTCTTAACTTATCAACTACTTTACTAACAATATGCGGCCTTTAGCAGTTAGCTTCTAATATATATATATTAATTAGACATGTGCCGGTAGCCTATTCGGTAATCCGATATATCACGGTAATGAATATGCATGATATTGTTATCATGGGCACTTCTAAATACCTTGAGTGATTATATATTACAAATTAATTCAGAATTTGGAATGCATTTTAAGAATATTATTCCCATCAACTAGTCCAAATGCAAAACACATCTGTATGCTTCTTGAAAGACACTTGTGCACCCTGATGTAAACGAGCGCATGAGAAGCAC
>NW_020528340.1:0-20711 GCF_003368295.1 Carassius auratus | reverse complement strand
TAAGCTGTTCTCTGCTAAGGCTGGTCAGAAGGAAGGAAGGGGTTTTGGCTTCGACCAGTGGTCTCTTAGCAATAACACAAATCCGTTCAACCAACATGCTGGTGTCCTTGTGGCATCTCTCTCTCTCTCTGTTTTTTTTTTTTTTTTTGGAAGAATAAAGGATTCAAGTTGTAGATGAACACACAATGAACCATGTTAGTTTTAGAGCTGCTACTGCTGAGAAACAGACAATAAATAGCAAATATGCTGTTATAATGATGATATTCAAAGGATGAATGTATCATTGAGCTTCTTATTTTACTTATAGGGTTCTGAACTTCACTGAATTGAGTGTTGACCTATGCATACTTGGGCACTATGAAAAGAGAGATTGGTGTAGATGATTTATTCAGAGCATATTTGTATATCAAAAGCACAAATTTTATATCAAAATAATACTTTTAATTTTTTTAATTTTGTTTAATGACATTTGAAACTATTAATGCAATAAGTTCTGTTTATTAACAATTTACAAAGGCATGATCAATTTCAGGAAAATGCGATCAACTTTATTTCTTTTTCATTCTCTCTGTACCATATGCAACCAATGCAATGACATTTTTACTGAAAATCTATAAAGGCAAAACTAAATGAAAGACAGCGGTCAGTTATATAAGAATTAGAAAGAAAAAGTGATTTTCGGATGTTTTAAACATTCCTGTAAAAACAGATGTGTGAATCAGAGAAAGACAGAAGAGCTACTGTATTATTACAGGAAAAGTGTACATTTCTGTGAAACAGTCCTGCATTTGGACATAGCCTCGAACCATTTGCCTCAACATAATTTCACATCAATGAAATGTGCATTGTTCTCAATTATACACACCCTTTAAGTATTTGGAAACATTATAAAATGAGTGTTATTTTACAAAGACAGAATAATTCACTGAAAGTGAGTTTTTATCACCTTCAATGAATTTAGACCATGCTTTCCCGGGAAAGCTATAAAAGACTTCCGTGTCAAACATCAATGCTACATCAGTCAGAGCATGAAATACGAAATAATTGATTTCATTTTATGAAATCAATATCTTGCATAATGGCACACGTCTTCTCATTGTGTAACCCTGGCAAATTTGTATTGTTAAAGAATATACCTATTCATTGAATTATTAGCTTAAAGTTAACAATGTAGCTTTTGTAATATATATTACCTGCAGCATGTGTGATAGAAAACAGTCCTAAACTGCAATAGGCTGATACTTTCCAAACACCATTATATCCCACTCACCTGGATGCACACTTCTACAACAATATGCTCCAGAGCTTGACATACAAATTATTTGATCACCAATTAAATATTGTGTTAAACTAATTTCCAGTTAACCCTTGTGCATTGTTCAAATTCACTACCCTATCGTTATGGTCTGGAATGAAAACATCCACTCAATTAAACTGCTGTAAAAATGTAATCAGATACATTTTTTTAATTTTTTTTTTTTGCATAAATCCATTAATCAACCTCAGTCCTGATCAAAACTACCAAATGTTTTTTTTTTTTTTTTTTTTTTTTTTTTATCCAAGACTTTTAACTCTTTAATTGCCAAGTTCATAAATGATGTCACTGATTTCGGGGGAAAAACAACAACAAACAAAAATGACTTTGTTTTCAAATAAAAAAGTAATTGTGGCTGAATTTTTTTTTTTTTTTTTTACTTTTATGACAGTCTTAGGCATGTCAAAGATTAGTAGCAACATTGGCTTTTGAATGCATTTTCAGTTTTTGTGCAGCATTAGATTTATTGTATTTTTTTATTTTTTTCAATTTGTTGTTGGTGGCTGTTTTTTGCCCCATTGACTTCCATTATAACGACATTTTTTTGATTGCAAAAGCCATGACACCAATATAATCATGCATTCTTGATTGTTTGTTGGTTTTCCCTTTTGGGAAGAGGTAACATTTGTTAATTTTTACAGTTGATACACTAGGTGGGACCATTAACCATTTAGATAGGCCCTGTGCAAAAAAAAAAAAAAGGCTTCGTTTCTGGCTTGAATATGGAGTTATATGGAGTATAAAAGCAAATTATAGTGTTTGTGTGTGTTTGAGATTCTTGATTGTTCGTGGTTTTCCCTTTTGGGAAGAGGTAACATTTGTTATTTTTACTGTTGATCACTAGGTGGGACCATTAACCCTTTATATAGGCTGTGCAAAAATGCTTCTGACTTGTATATGAAGCTATATGGAGTATAACAGCATATTATTGTGTGTGTGTGTGTGTGTGTGTGGAGAGAGACAGAGAGAGTGAGAGAGTCCTTTGCGCACTTACCTTGATGTATTTGAGAAAATCAAAATGTCACCTCAGCTCCTAGAACTTACATGGAGTAAACAAAAGTGTATTTGTGCACCTGCTGCCTTTAATTGGTGGTGATAAGTATAGACTTAAACGAAAGCAAAGTATGTGGATTTAAACACTTGCATGCCATCCTACTGGTCATTTAATGGTGAGAAGAGCAGCAAGCAACACGAGAAAGAGCTTGACTTGTACTGAAGTTTTAGAAATGATTATGCAGTTGACCCTCAGGAGCTGCAGCTTATTTGAAGTTAGTATTGCATTTTGGTTTATAAATCTGATGCATAAATCTGCATACATTATGTATCATAAATCTGATGCAAAGTAGATTTTTTTTTTTACAGGATTTTAAGGTTTTAAACTGGCTTTACCATCAAGAAAAAAAACAGGCATTTCACACATAGGCCATCCATACTTTTCACCATCAAAAGGCCAGCAGGTGCATAACACACTTCTTTTTTTTATTGTTTACTCCATATAGTTCTGAGAGCTGAGGTGCATATTTTGATTTTTTTCAGATACATCAAGGTAAGTGCACAAAAGGCCTATAATTTGCTGTTATACTCCATATAACTCCATATACAAGCCAGAAACTAAGCCTTTTTTTTTTTGCACAGGCCTATCTAACTGTAAAATTCAACCGTAAAAAACACATTCTACCTCTTCCAGGAAGGGAAAACCACAAATTGCAATCAAAAAATGTCGTTATAATGGAAGTCAATGGGACAAAAACAGCCACCAACAACAAATGAGGGAGAAAAAATAAGCCCAAGACTGTGATAAAAATAAAAAATCTTTTCAAACATCTGGTAGTTTTGATCAGGGAGGTTGATTTAAATAGATTTATGCAAAAAAAAAATACAAAACATAATTTTTTACAGCAGTTTAATTTAGTGGATGTTTTCATCCACAAAAATAACGAAAGGGTAGTGAATTTGCCCACAGTGTATTGTTAAGTTTTTGAACATTTTCAAAGCATTTTCCCAAAATATGTGTCAAAATAAGATTTGTCACCAAAAATCATTCGATTAGCTGAAACAACAGACAAAATTGTTCCCAAAATAAGACTCAACTTTACCCCTAACAACGCATAAGGGTTAATCTGTATTTCATACATCTTTGTTTAAATCTTATTTCTTGTTGTTTTCTCCAGTTGATTATTACCGCTTTGGTGACTATCAGGTCTTGCCAGTAGGTGGCAGTAGGACTGTCCTAATCATTCATTGAACCGATAGTTCATTTAATTGGTTAATAAAAAATTCTGATCGATTCAATTGGTTGTCTTCGTGAGGGAGTCAGATTAATTCAAGAACGCTGCTTACTCAGGAATGAAACCAGTGGCTTTGTAAATGAGTCACTGAGTCATCCGTTTAACCATTCGTTCAGATTCTTTAAGAGAACAAGTATTAGCCATGGAAACATCCAACGGGTTTTTTTTTTTTTTTTTTTTTTTTTTTTTACTGAATCATTCTTGAACGAAAAACACCTCTGTTGTGAAGCTTGGTGTTCTGCTAGGCTTTGTTTGGAATTATTTATTCAAATTGGCAGAGCTAAGGGGGGAACTGGGAATAATTAACACGTAATCTACTCAATATTGACTTAATGTTTATTGAACTGTTTCATAAAAGTGATATCAAAGAATTGTGGGCTGTAAAAGTAAAATAGTCCTAAAGCAATCCCCACCCTGCTTCATCTGTCTAGTCTAGTGCTTGTGTATACATGTAGTAGTTTCCTTCTGTATAGTCAACTAAATTAAGTAAGGGCTCTTATCAGCAACTATCAAGATTTCCACTCTGAAAAGACCCCCCAACTTTACTAACATGTTACATATGGCACACATGTTTGCTATTACAGCCATTTTCCTAAACCACACACTTCTGTGCTCTTGCAAATGAGAGGTTCACAGCCCCGCTTCGCCACCACTTGCCTCCGATTCGTAGACTCCCGTTGGCAAAAAGCTGGATGGGATGCATCACTACAGCCTGCGAATCCTTTTTATTTCCTCTCCATCTGATATACATTGGAGGTAATGGAACTTGCATAGATCAAGCAATGATATATTCCTGTAGAACTCTGGGAGGGAGCTTTGAGGTTGATTGCATGTTAATGATAGCTACTTTCTTTTTTTTCTATTCTTCTACTTGTATTTGTTTAATTAATATATGAGATGATTTACAACACAATATTAAATGCATTAATGATGAACATCTAGCTTTGTTCAGGTGATTTCATTCTAAGAAATAAAATATGCAGAACATCAAAATATCCCTGTCCAAGACAAAATGTAACGCTATGATTGTTGAAACTTTCCAGTTGCTTACAGCTTGGAGATGAGATGGGCCCCCTTGGCACCCTCCCTCTGGCAGTGTCTTTGCACACAAGTATCCGAGCTATCCTGTGCCAGCTCTTAAACACAATCCTCCAATGCTACTCTGGGTTTGGCACTGGCCTGGAATTGGGGACCAAAGCTAAATAACTCCAGACTCTCTAAGCATTTGAAGGGCAACATTTCTGGTGTACGGAGCAGGAATCGGGGGCCTGTGTTTTCCAACCAGACTGATAAGGCTACTAAAGACGTTTTGGAGGCGCTGTTTTGGTCGTGAAACAGAACGTGGCCAGCTAGTGGGAGAAAAAGCAATCCTTTTGTTAGTGAGAGGACAGAAGGATTTCTTGAGGCCTTTGGCTCTTTTGTAATCACATCCAGACTCTGTTTGATTATGATATGTAAGCTATCGCATCACTGAAATCCCTAAAGTGGCTTATGGTCTTATAGGTGACATTTGAGGTTGTGTTTGTCTGTGCGCTGTCAATGCACTGCTTATTTAATGTGGCGATATGATACATACCTAAGAGCAATGGTTTTGTTTAGAGTAGCATTTGGCCCCAGCAACCATAAAAGCCCTAAATTAATTAATATATATATATATATATATATATATATATATATATATATATATATATATATATATATATATATATATATATATATATAATTATTTTTACCTATAGTAATTGCACAGCTAAACAACTTGGCGGTTTGAGATAAACTCTTAAGCATCTCTTGTGTGCATTTTGTGTGAATATGTAATTCTAGAATTTCTATAAAATGATGTCTTTCAGCAAAAAAAAGCAACGAAATAACAAAACCGTCCCTTAGGCCTATTCTAAACCTACTGACATAAGTTTATGACTTTATTTAGAGGCAAGTATGAGTTTATGGATGTTGTTTTTGAAAGGATTCTACAGTGGTAGAAATCCCCCTTTAGAACAAACGTTCAATTCAGTGGAGCATCCGCATGTGATCTGGCCCCGCCACACAATACTGTCCCTTAGGGCATGTAAATAGCCGTCATTCAGTCATGTTCAAAATGACAGACAACACCGCGATGCACTGGGGTGAAATGTCATGACTCTGTCAACCCTGTCCCAGCAAGACACCGTGTTAGTCACATGACCTCGGAAGGTTCACTTATGTTTAACTGGATTGCTGTGTCGTTGTATTAATCATTCAAACAGGATGCTGTTACATGCTTTACATGGATCTACTGAAGGGACCTATTGTACTTGAACACACTGTCAAATGTACAATATTTACAGATGTTTTAGTTATAGGTGATCATAGAATTGTGAGCTTTTGTTGTTGTGTTCTGTTACATGAAATAGTATGACACAGCAATCAGTGATGTCAGTTCATTTATTTATTTATCATTCAAGAAATTTAAACAGTTTTCCTTTTTGATAGTAAAATTGTATGCCATTCTTCTCAGGTATTTCTCATATGCTGTGTGGCAAGAAGCGAGGACAGTTTTGTGAGCTCAGAGAGGACGTTTGGCGGCGAGCATCTTTTAGCACCCTGCCCAGATGGCGCATGACGATCGGATGTGGGGGAGCCACCAATAAATATATTTCCACATTTAAACTACGGAAGAGGAAAGGAGTGTCGATCAAAGAGCCAGATCTCCGAGACAGGTACCAATTACTCTCCAGATCAGATATTTACGATGAAGCTATTCCTGCCTTTGTGTGCCTTTCATATTGCAGACAGTTTAAGGAAAGGCTGTCTTTGATCAGACTGATAAGCCATGTTGTATGCCAACACACGCATGCACGTTCTACAACGCTGTGGCACACACACACTAACGCATGCTAAAATGCACTCAGTGCCACATGTGCAGCCAATTAGCAGTGGAGTGTTTATGGGGGATCCAGATGAGTTTCAAACAGGGCATGCTGCTCGGCAGACTTTGATGGCTTACAGCTTTAACCTGCTCTCATCACACTGTTAGAGCAGGAATGGATGGAAATGTTGTTGAAACGTTTGCTTTGGTTTAAGGGTCTTTAGAGACGGCGTGGGCTGAGCAGGCTGGAACCGCTGCCGCATGCCAACTCCTGGAGTCATGCATTTTCGACACGGAGCTTGATGTGGAATATTTCAGGAAAAAAGTTACTTTTTGTTTACCATTGAAGAATTTTTCAAACATTTCACCCTGGATCGCTGTTCTCAAAACAATAGCACCTGTCTATCTAGTAGAACAAGCTTAGTAGAGTCATAAAGTCAGTAGCTCTAGTGATTGATTCAATATCCACTGCAATCCTCTTTTCTTTTTTTTTCTTTTTTTTGACAGAGCTTAACACATTGTTCGCATCTCCATTTTGCCTCTTAACCTCCCCTTCCCCATAATGTAGCTGATGATTGCTCCTACAGGACACAGGGATTTCAATCCAGCATGGTGGGAGTCAGATTAAAGGACAATAGCCTAATGCAGACAGACATCTGAAAGATTTTCAGAGTTTCTCAATTTCCACCGCACCTATTCTGGGCCCTTTTATCAGATTGAGTCTGATTTATTTATTTGTTTTTAAATGATGGCTGACACATAGCATCAAGGCATTTTCTTGTCATAGATCTTGCACATCTGTTCTATATTGCACCACGCTGCAGTTGTTGTTGTTCTCCTGACAGATTAAATGCTGATTTGAGAGCTCATTTCTTGGAGTGGACATGCTAATCTGATGGAGGATGATGGGTTATGGGGTCATGGAGTGCACAGGTGGGTCAGATGTGCAGTTTTGCATCCTGGTATGACCTGCAAATTCTTCCAAGAGGAGAGTCTGAGTCAAAGAGTCGCGCAAAACTAGAGCCAATATGTTTTCCATGCAAAACTGTTTACTATAGAGTAAATCATGCACAGTCAAGACAGCCAGCATATTCCATCCAGCTTCACCTCAACAGAAGAATAGAACAGCACATTAATATGATATGCACATATTTTATGTATTGTGTGTGTTTGATGCCCAGGAGATCTCATTTGGTGGCTTCTCCACTGATCCCGACTGCTCTGTTGGTTATCAGAGACCGGTTCGTCTTCTTCAGATCAGTCCTTCCAAAATGGACTTTGAAGTTAGTGTCCCGTAAGGAGACTTTGGTCTCAGGGCGGCTGAGCTCTGGGATGTGCTGGACTTGAATGGAATAAGAGACAGCACTGGTAATAAGACTTAAAGTTTAAATTTGATTTGATAAAAATTAAAGAAAAATAAGATTTTTTTTTTTAAAGAAAGAAAGAAATATTCTGGGTTCTCAATTCTCCTTTTTGACATAATGTTGATATCACAAAAAATGTGGTAGAGATACTTACAAGAGAAGTGAATAGGGCAGCATTGTAGGGTTTATAATTAAATCGAAATTTACACAGAAAATAACCACTTAAAATCACATTAACTTTCATATTGTTTATATCTTGTCTTTAATATTTCAGTGGCAAGCTTTTTAAAATCTTATCTATAATCCAATTTTTTCGAGAAGTGTCAACTAAATTTTTGATGATCATTATATTTGAACTTCAGTAGTATTGAACCTAGAACCTACCCCTTTCTGTCATGACCCACTCTATGATATGATGGTTGAAAACTGAGAAGATTTTTCTGGCGTCATATAGTGAGTACCCAGGGAGTAAAGTTAGAGGACGAGTAAGCCTATCGGGCCGGTATGCACTCTGAGGGGCAGCCGTGGCACTGTGCCATGGGTTCAAACACGCAGGGTAAATATTTGCTTCTCTTTGGTAGGCCGGCTTCACGGAGGTCATTCGTCTGGGATTCCCTTGGCATCTGCCACTCTTTGTTGTTACAGTTGGCATTTTTGGCACAGGAAAGGTGGTGGGGCTACAAAACGGTCACCTGGAGAACAGAAAGAGAGACTTAGGAGCAGAGCGGAAGCATCAGAGCTGGCATTCATACAACTGTTCCATTTGAAATTCAAGCGCAGCCCGTAAAAATGCAGGAAATGGAGAAGAATGCATTTTGTCACTATAGGTCACCTCTCTCTTGTTTGTCGAAGCCTTTTATGTGGAAACACGTCAAAGAGGGTTTCAAAGTGAGTCACTCTTTCTCGTGTTGCAACTATAAAACCAACGTAATCCATCTCTTATCAAAGCGATTTCACCCGTATCACTACAATGAATTCATTTATTCTTCCCTATCACATATGATATCCACTCATAAAAGGAAAATGCCTTCCCACCCACTTCTGGTCGTCTTCATGCGATCATCTTATGGTGTGCTCTATCAGCCTGTAGATGGTGCTGTGTTCCACCGATCTCCTTCTCATCCTTCTATCATCTCTCTACAATGAGTCCATTGTTTTCATATCCTGTCTTACCTCCTTTGCCCAAGATTCCCCACCGTTCACTGTTTCGACTGCTCACTCTCTCTCTCTCCCCCCTTTCTCACTCTCCCACTCTGTTTGACTATATTACTAGATTTGTCCCCCTTCACAATCCAAGCTACATTTTGTCAGTCTTTTTAAACCCACCCAGCCAGGGCAGGCCCTGATTATGCCATCCGCGTGCTTTCGTGGGCATTTTGAGGAGGAGGAGAAAGATGGCGTAAAACTCAAGTGCAGAGGAGGTGGGAAGGGAGGAGGAAAAAGCACATATACACAAACACACAATTCCCAAAGCACTCTTGGGGATTGGCAAGGGCCAAGAAATCTCTCTTCCCTGGAACACCTAATCCTTGGGTCGGGGCCAAGGACCACAATCTCTGTGCACAACTGACACCGGCCACCAGAGACACTTTAGGGTTTTTTAGGCGTGTCCTGTTCTCTCTCAGCTCACCGCAGCCAGAGCATGAAGCATGGGAGAAAGACTCGGCAGCCCAAAGAAAATAAATGATGTGGGGAAATACAATTCTGAAGCTTTTCATAGGTGCTCACAGCCATTTTTCAATGAGAAAATCACAGTGTACGTTGTCAGTATGTGTGTGTGTTTGAAGGGAAAAACTTGACAGAGAATGTGAAACGACAGTATGGAACAAGCCTTTAGGGAACTCAAGTGCTGATTTAGGGAACTTGATTGTTTCGTGTAATTTATAGGCTTCTCGATTTCCGATGAATCCTTAGGTTATATATGAAAATGGGAACTGTTAGATTTGTTAAAGACAAATGCTGGAACGATTTACATTAATCACTCAAGGTTCTCGAGTTGATCACAATTTCAAATATTTAATCTTGCGCATTTGGTTTTTATGAAGTAACATTTCCGCCGCTATGAAAATGTATCCTCTACAAATCATGGCTGTAACCGAAATGGTAAATGGACACCACTGAGCTAAAAATGTTGCACAAAAATCATTTGTGGATGCTTCATGTTGGCTTTCATTCTTTCAACGCACGTCTGCTCAAATAACAAATATAGTGAGTGACATGTTGCAGGTACCTTGCTGTCTGAGCATTTACACTCTAATGATGCAAGTTTGTGGAACTGGTTGGCATAAGGCATGTAAATCTTCAACAGCTGTTGCATCTTGAATAGCGTTGTGTGTTTACGTAAGGTTAAATGCCACACTTCCCCTGGTTTTAAAAATGTAAACGTCGGACATGGCCAATTAGAAGCAGGAAAAGCAGGAAATGGCAGGTGTGTACCTCTGACCTCACAGCGGTCATTATTTTGTAGGCACCATTTTAAGTGTTATGTAAATTGATGTATTTATTTTTTTGTTAAAATTCTTTCTGATGTGCAATGACCCTGTACAGAAACACTGACTTAACCAGTGAGTTACGGGGCGGGACTATCTGCTTGTCCAATGAAAGGCAGGTAGGCGGAGTTAGACACAAACAAAATACTTTCTTGCATTTACATATTTTGTTGGTAAAAATAAAAGTACAGACTGGCAAAAAAAAAAAAAGGAATATTATTATGAGCGAAAAAGAATGTAAAGTATAGTTAATTTTTAAGCATTTTTAAAAAATGCCTAGGATAAAGGTTAAACTGAAAATAAATTTTTAGGATGTTTCTCTTAAGTCCTTTTTACTTTTACTGTTCATGGTCATATTTCACTTGGTTTGGGGAGGTCCCAAACTAACAACAATTTGACAAAAAAAGCTGATCAATGCTGTTTTTTAGCTGATGTAACCACTGTAGAATAAACAGTGACAGTGCTGACCTCTCATACACACACACACATACACACACACTGCTGATCCCTGGGTTGGGGTTTGAGATGCTGTGTGTCTTCTTGACACTCAAGAATACACACTTGATGGTTCTCCTGTAGTTCACACTGTAATCCTGTTCAACAACACATCACACCATATTAATCGAAAGCTGACAAACGGCCAGAACAATGTTCATCTACATGGTAAACTTCAAAATGAATAAAACTGAATGAGAAAAACAGTGCTCGTGGCTATGGGCAATTAGCTATGACATGTTTGCCCACGTTTTGATTGATATTTACATTATAATATTCTAATTGTCTGTTCATGCATACTTATTTATGTTACTAAATGAGAGGGCCTTATTGTGTTCAGCTTAAAAATCATTTGCATACATTATAATGTCACTAAGCAAATTATGTGCAGGCAGCTGAACATATGCCTTGTTCTGACAGTGTCGGCGTTGTCAGAATGTGCACAGACAATCTGTGATATTAGTAAAGAACAGTCTTCATTTGATTTCCTGGATATCCTGTTTTGTTTGTCTTGCTCTCCACAGGAAAACTGGTCAGTGTTAAACACAGGATGATCGAGTCGGTTTGTGTGTGGATCACCCAAGTTCAATCCACAGTCCCAAACAGGTAATTCTATCAAACAGGTGTCACGTTGTTTGATGTTTTATTTTATTTTTGCACACAATAGTCTACCAGATATATAGTTTTTTAAATATGACAATACAATCAATTGCTAACAAGCAATAAAACAAGGTGCTTTTCAGAATGATGATAAATTGATAGAGAGTGTTAATATCTTCAGAGGTTGATTTATGTAACCCTCATTGGCTTAAATAGAGAAACAAAATATGATGGATATATTTGATGCACAAACTGTGGCACAACTTCAAGTCTTTTTAAATAATTAATATACTTCAATTCAAAGGGTAAAAAGGCAGCATCATGATGAGGAAATACTTTCCCTGTTGAATGGTGACCTGCATTTAAAAATACAATTTAAAAGTAACTTAAAAAAAAAAAAAAACACGCCTAGGGCACAAGTGGCAGACGTTTTGTAGATCGGTTGAGTGTGATATGGCAATAGCATTTCTCAGAGTTTGTTGGAATAATATCCCATTAATGAGCTTTTCATTCAAGGCCACAGGAAAAGTCCATTTTAGTTTGTGATGCATAAGGGCCATTTCCTCAAACAGATGCTGGGGTTACGAGGGGTTGAGTTGAAGGCCATCAATGTTTTGATAGAAGAAAAGGCTTAAGGAGACTGAACCACTACTGTCACTTCCTCTTCGGGTAAATAAAGTACTTCGACTTGTTTTCTCACAATTCCTTTCCACCTAAAAAAGCCAGCTCACCAGACTGGCAAACCCTGCGATTCACCAGCTATCACTTGCCAGCAGACTCTAAACTCCCCCACACACACAGACAGAAACACGCAGTCACATGCAGGGAGCTGTGGGGGGACATGCCAGGTACCGTTAGATCAGGGCGCTCCCAGCAGGCCTGTCATCTGGGTAAGGTAATCTGCCACGGACCTGACTGCTCACTTCAGCTGCTCAGTGCTGACCAAACGCTTCCTATTACAGCAACAAATACCTCCACCCCTGGGGAGACACAGTCGTCTGGGACAAAATTCACTCCCATCATCCTCTTAGGCCTATTTAATTGCCTCTTGCCGTATTTAACTTCCTGCAAAGTTTTAAGTACACTTGAACTAATTGTAGAGTCTAATGCAATTACAGAAATATTTGCACATTCCTCAGAGTTTACCTTACCTTGAGATTCTTTAAAATATAGCTTCAGGCTTTGTGTAGCTTAAACACATGCAAACACAAAATATATATTTTTGAAAGGCATTAATGCTTTTAATCAGCAAATAAGTGGCTTGAAACACCCTCGAACCTCTGAACTTTCCATTAATCAAAGAATTCTATAAAAAAAGGTATCACAGTTTAGGGTTAGACAAAAATATTAAGCAGTAAAAACTGTAACGCTTATAAAAATAAGAAATGTTTCTTGAGCCCCAAGTCAGGATATTAAAATTTCTTAAGGAACATGTGACGCTGAAGACTTGAGTATTAAATATGCTGTATTAAAATGGATAAGTTTAATTAATAGTTAAATTGTAATAATATTTTACAATTGTACTGTAATGTTTGATCAAATATATGTTTTATTTGATTTTTATAACATTTATTTTACAAACAAACAAGCAGCATACAACAGTATTGCAGATGGAATACGGGAAGTGGGATTTGAATAAAATAAACTAAAATATGAGTCGTTTTATATTTCAGTTAATTACTCAACACATTATATCACTGAATCTATTTATAGCCACATTAATCACATAATGAGTGTCAAACCAGCTCTGTTAGATGTGATTCACATGTATTCTTAACACCCCTGAGAGTGATGCTGATTCAGCAGGGGTTTTGTGTGCGTTTGATGAATCTCTCAGTGGTCCAACGCTCTCTGTGGTCCACCTTCTCTAATAAAAACAACATCAATGAGGACTATCATGCTTTCCTCCCCTCTCTGTTAAGATATCATCACTCCCTTATGAAATTTCAAAGAAGTTATTAAAAATTGATAAACCTTCTTAACGCAGTAAGAATATCTGCTCTATTAACAAGCGTAGCAGCATAGCAGGATTAGTCAATACATTTACATGCTTTTGTTTATATGTTGCCTGAAACCTGAATGTGATGAGAATCTGACATGGACCACCCTATTTCATCAAAACTTGCCATTTACATGAGAGCGAGGTGCCGTTTTTCATGCGGTGATTCTAGAGGACAGATGCCATAGTGTGTGTGCTAAAAGAGGGATAATTCAGAATTTTAAACAGGGGCCAGTGTATGCTTCAGGCTGCATTTGAATTTATGCAGATTGCTGTCAGAACGATATTACTCATATTTGAATGTGTTTTTCAAGGGGCCTATTCACGTCATATGTGTACATGTCTTATTAGGTAGCAGTGCAACCTGAAAGGTTAGCGCGTAGCGTTAGAAATGAATTGCACAAGGCTACCGGGCTTTTATCTTTTAACACGGTGCGAAGGCATCAAGTAGAATCTAGTGAGTCAGTGACCCGTAAGAACTCTGATATTATGGGGGAGGTTAGATTTATGGTAATGCTTTACAGATCCATTAGCATTGGGGGAGATATCACTACTAATGACAGGAAGAACTAAAATATATCTGTGGGCTTAAAACTTGTAACACTGCATTTTGTACTCGACCCTGCTATAATACTTCAAGCACAATTCCCACCCACATGTTCCTTGGCAGCCTATAATTTTCACGTGTTGACAAATTATTCAATAAAATGTACAATTTAATAAAATAATAATAATAATAATAATAATAATAACAATCAGTAAATAAACTGACCTTAAAACTGCCATCTAATCACAGTAAAACCTTGTGTGCTAAAATGACATTTGAAAATCTTTCTAAAATCTAAATTTCTTCCACTTTTTATGTAAACAAGTTTGCCTCAGACAGACAACTTATATCTGGTGCCATTTATGTGTGCATGATTTCCCACTGGCATAAATTATCATGTATTATGGAACATCAAAAACCTGCCAATCGCCTCTAATCGTTTCTACCAAGTTGACAGCACTAATGTAAACATAAGAAAGGGTACTTTTTTTAAGGTCCTGGGACACAGTCTTCAGGATGAAGCATGTCTGGTGTAATCTAGATAAAAAAAAAACAGCATGTAAATTTGATGACTTTTAGGGGTTTTTAAGGCAACTTGTGACTATACAAACACAAATCAAGGGAGAACATTTGTTTCTCGTTCCCATGAGGCCGGTGTCTCTCAGTCCCTAATCAGACAGGTTTCGACAAACGCAGTTCCTTTGTTGATAATGTCGGGTAATTAACGCAAATGACTGAGTCTCTGCTCGCAGATCTTACAGGACTGGCCCCTGGTGCGATTGTAATCATTCCTAATAGTGAAATGAAGGCCTATGCTTGTTCATGTGTTTTTCATCAGTGCATGATGAGCTACCTTTAAGGCCCAAGATTGGATGCAGTAATTTGGCATAATAAGGCTGTAACTTTGTGGTAAAGGTTTGCGAGAGCAGTGACTTTTCTTTGAGGGAACCACAGCTTACCTCAGCAGAGGCAGTTGTGGTTGTGTAATCAAGCACTAAGAACAATGAGAATCATATTTTTCTACTGTAGTCTACAACTGCCTGAAATCATTTCATAGAGATTTGTTGATATACAATACCCCCCCCCCCCCCCCCCCCGTACTGTTGTATTATTTACAAGTAACTTTTCTACTAGATATTGTATTATCAGGGACACCATGCACTTTTATAGATGACATAATACATGACCAAAGTTTATAATATATATTATATTTACCTTTTCTTTAAACAAAAGCACACTTTACATTAAAGGTTTCATTATTTAACATTAATATTTTGACTAACATTAAATAGTCTCGGGTAGCCAGACCTTCATTGGCCAAGGCCCGTCCATGAGGCCGTTTGACTGTCATGTCAAACAACCAATCACAGTTTGTTTCGTTTCGTCCATCATCACGTTTCGAGGAGTGGAAATGTCGACATAGTAACATATAGGTGTGTAAAACTCTTGGACGTATTTTAAAGATTCTATGCCGCGAACTTTAAATAGTTCAAATACTTTTGAAAATCCAGCATTTAGTTGATTTAGTTGTAAACACTAGGCTTTCTTCTTTCGTGAGGGAGTTTGGTGCCACGGTATTTTTGTTTCCAGGTGGAACATTAAACAATGCGACAGACGCGTCTCGTGGCAATCCTGACTAAACAGGTTGAGACTAAACATTAACTAACAATGAGCAGTATGTTTGTTACAGTATTTATTCATATTTGTTAATGTTAGTTAATAAAATCCATGAGGTAATAATAGCAGATACAAATTTTGATTTCAATAGTGTATTAGTAAATGTTGTAATTTATTATCTAATAGTATTTTTCATGGCAACTTCATGTTACTAAAGTAGTTAACTAATGTTACTAATGGAACTTTATTGTAAAGTGTTGCCCAATGACAAACTAAACCAGCACATGCTAAATTTGATCAAATATTTAGATTTTTATCAATATCCGATTTAATTAACAATCTGAGGGGCTCGACTGGACATGATACTGATTCTGTTTGTACGAGCTGAAGTTTTTTCAACCTTGGTCTCCTTCGGTTTTGTTCGTTTACATGAGACTGAACTTTTGTTTCCCTCTTTGACTTTGTGCGTTTTGCACAACATTCTTAACCAGATGTTTAAAAATAATCTAACCTCTGATTAGAGTCACCTCTTCCCTTTTAATTTCCCCATGAAACTATGAGAGAGGGAACTAAGGTTGAGCCAAGAGTGGCCTGTCGCAATCCAGTCGGCCGAACGATGTACCTGGCAAAGTCTGAGCGCAGAGATCTGGGTAGTGAATCATGCTGATAATGCAGTTGGGTTTTCGTGGAGGCTGAACCTTAACTGGAAATGCTGTCTTTGAGTTTCTCAATACAGAAACACACAAGTAGCAGTTTCACCTCTATCTGTTTCTCCTTTTACCTCATTTGAGGACAGCGGTGAAGAAAGTACAAGGATTGCAAAAAGAAAAACTAGAGGGAGGGTTAGGGAGGGTTGCTTAAGAAACTGTCTCAGAAAGACATGATACCTGTGGTTTAGATAACATGCCTGTTAGTATTTGAAAGTAAAATGGGAAAATGAAGGGAAATCAACAACAGAATGTTGATTAACGAGCAGATATTTAACACTTGGTGGAATTTAGAGACACTGGCGGTGTGCTTTGAGTTGTAGAGTTAACGGACCAAGCATACAGTATGTGGCGTTTTTACTTCATTTTGATCATGAAAAGAACAAGTGCAAATCCCCTTCAAGACTCATTTAATGCTAATCAATTTTAGGGTTTCAAGAGAATGGGTAAATTTACAAAGTTATTTAGACCAAGGGGTTTTCAAACTGGGGGCTCTGGGGGTTGCTGGAGGGTCTGTGGAATCTTTTTTCCCCCATATTTGAGGGCTGTCAAAAAACTATTTATACATATATAATATGCTATATTATATTCTTTACATTCAGCTTTATAATTTAAAGTTGGTCACTTGAAAGGGTGTCTTGGTATCCAAAAGCACAGTAAACACAGTATACTCCTACATGAAAACATTTAAGCCTGCAAAATGCGGCACAAAACAGAGGTTGGCAATCAATCAAGACACATTAACTGAAAATAGGCCTTAACTGGTCTTAGGAGTCGAATTAGATAATTTCATAATGGAAGAAATGAGAAGTGCTGCCGTTACAAGTTTGATTCATTTGAATTATTTGCACAGACCATCTGCAGTAATCTCACAGATCTGTAACTTATCCCAACATGTGACTCCACATTCTAGCTCTGCCACACTCCAGCTGGTGAACTTCTTTTGACTGGTTTAGATGAAAATATGGGCCACCGTGCTGTAAGTCAGCTATGCTGTTTTATCTTAGCGTGTGGAAGAGGATGTGTGTAATCAAATTTTAAATGAAATTTTGCATGTACATTTTCAAGTGTGAAAAGTCCGGCTCTTTGACACATGGCGTCTTTGAGGCGCTAGCTGACTTTTCCCCTTTTCTCAGAAATACTTGAGATGTGAGGTTTGAGTGACAGGAAGGCGAGAGGTGATCACTCAGGCAGGAAGTATGGAGTGAAACCGCTCTCTCATTGATGGCGGTTCAAAACCCAAACGGCAGACTTTTAAGCATTCTCTACAGATTCATATATTCACAGTATTATTTATTCTTGTTTTTATACTTCTGTGAGAGTGATTGTGTATTGTTCATAAAGGTCAGTCTCACTGCTGTGTGTCGATGTTGCGTTTGTACAAATCTTTATTTTAGCCTCAATCAGAGTGTGATTATTTCCATAAGAGAATACATTTGTGGATAGGTATTGCTCAACATGAGCAGGTGGAGTCTAGCCAGAGGCACGCTGCCACGCTGACCCCCAGTAGGGATTAACATTGCACCTGCTCTACAGGAAATGGAGGGGGAGGATTTAAAATGGGAATGGGGGGAGAAGAGGCAAGCACCTGTGGACGTGGGTGACTCCGGAAGCAAAGGGAAACCCTTAGGATTAGACTCCATCTGCTCCTGGTTAAACTCCGCTCTTGCTGGAACCGCTACTAACTTTGTCTTTGACTTCCAGCTTTGTTGAGAGGAGTCATGAGGAACTTTGGTGTGATTCACTCACCCCACCACCACTCTTATATTTGCATGCACATTTCAAATAATGCAATAGAATATTATTTATTGAACATGCAGTATAGTATGTTTGAAATTAATACATAACTCTACATTAAGTAGTCAAAAGAGTATTTCGAGAGTGATTTCTTTTTACAAAAAACATTCAACCTGTTAATCAATTTATACCAACCAAAATGTAGTATAATAATAATAATAATAATAATAATAATAATAATAATAATAAATAATGCCTACATTTTTATGCTGATTTAAAAAGCTCAAGGTCACTTTAATAATCATACATTCAATTAACCAACATCAACAATGACGACGATTAAATAATAATATACATTAAAAATACAATCATATAAAACAATAAATAAAAACAAACTTATCTTTGTTTTAGAATTGCTGCCCTTCCTTTTAATTTTAGTAAAAAGTTTTAGTAATTTTTTTTTTTTTTTTTGTATTTAATTTTTTTTAAAGATGTCTATATAGTTTTTATTTTGTCTTAGTCTTAATTAATTTAGTATTAAAACTTTCTTTTATTTCAGCCATTTGCAAGGCAACATTGAATTTAAATCTTTTTATGTTTCTGTATTTTATTTCAAGTAATGTTTGTCATAAAATAAACCATTAAAAAAAATTACTTGAAATAAAATCCTGCCATTTCATCTATTCATATTTATTCATATCATCTAGATATGAAATTGCTTACTGTGATGCATCCTTGTCATTTATAATATTTCCAAATTCCAACAGCAAGGACATCTCTGGATTGAAATTTCGCTCATAAAATGATGGATCGGAGTCATCAACAGAGACTGTTGTTCTCTCTCGCATATTTGGAGCATCGCCTGTTCCTAACTATTCCAAGTTGGACAGTTTAATGATGCTGTTACTCTTCAGTTGGATCCGAGTCTCATGGCCCAGTGCGAGTCCCAGCACGGCATTGTGGGTGTTGTCCCATTCTGCAAACATCAATTCAGCACTTTATACATTCCACAAAAATTTCTAAACCAGCACACAATTACAGATTTGGAAATAGTTCTATTTTCCATCTCCTCCATTTGTAGCTGGATTCCTCGCAAAGCTCTTACAGAACACGTCTGGGTTCCGTCCAGTTTGGATATCTGGCGTATCAGATGTCTCCTGCACATGTATCGCTCTTGTATAATCAAAGTCTGAAGCTGATAAAGGTAAAACGCGATACACTTTTGGGCTGTGACCTGTCGGTCTTCACAGATACGGACTGGGTGTGCGCCATTTCCATCGCTCAGTGGGTTGTCTCGCTTTAGCCAAAGCAGTTGTAAAACCAAAGGAGTGTGCTAATCAAATGAGCCTGAACAGGGGCCTGATAAAAACAACTTTTGCCAGGGAGAAAACAGAGCCTTGGTTTAAGCTCACATAAACTAATGTAGGCCTTGCAATCTTACGCTCCAGGATTTTCGACTTCTCGCTGCTACCCTTGGCAGACCGCATCACTCGCGTTCACATAGGCAAAGGACCTCCGAAAGAGCACCAGAAATGTCTGCCAAACTGCTCACAGCTCAGTTTAGGAAAACAGTCCAAAACTGCACTGAAACTCATTTCTTCCCACTGGGCTGTTAGTCAGGACCTGAATTATGTCAACTTTTCGGGAGAAAATAAAAATAAAAATCGCTGCAAATTTTGCCTCTTATGTCTCTGGCCAACATTTTACTCGAACTTCATGTATTTTCATAGAACTTGAGTTTGGGGCCTGCAGCCTCCTTCCAGTCAGAACCGTGACTCTTGTAAACAAAGTGAACGGGGATTCAGTCTTGAAATATGTGACAGACTCCCGCTTGAGTTTGCTATATTAGCGCGCTTACTGTTAGCATAACAAACAAAAGTGTTTGTTTGCCATCGTAACGCAGTCCGTTGAAATCGAAGGAAAATGTGTGAGTAATTCACAGAGGCTTTGGAAAGTTCACACGGCTAAACATGATCTATTTTCTGATAATGAGTAGATGAAGATGTTTGTTTTCCGGAACAATTGAACAGACTCACCCGCTCCGTCTGTGTGTTTGACACTCGGCATGGAATATGTAGCCTCTCTTTCTTTTTAACCATTTCGCCAGTTGCAGCGTGGGCTTTTAAGATTCCCAAGTATTCCCTCCAGAATTCATTAATCATTTAATCCCGGTATCGGCGCCTCTCCTGTACGAACATCTTGCTTTAGGTACTTTTATTCCTTGTAATAAAACTTTAATGTGGTATCCTCTATATATTCAAGTTCAGGCATCAATATTTCCTTCTTTAAATACTTAATGCACACCCTGCTTCATATCTTTCAACTTTTAAACATGAAGAGCGCAAAAGTCTGAGGCTCAGATGTCTAACTCACTGAAATACTTTCATGCTAAAGATCAGATATTGAGTATAATCATATGTATAATCACATATCTGCTGCAAAAATAGCCGCTTCACCTGCAGGCTGAGGATCTGCTGGTTCTGGAGGTATTTGGCAGCATGTTTGCGGATGTGGCCTTTGGCATTTAGCATGATGTTCTTATACAGTAGGTTTGCTGTGAAGATAGTCCATCATTCAAGAGCACAAAGGGCCCTGCAGGGATTCAGCCCTAGCAAGCTCGCAAATCCATTTATGCAAGTGAGAACAGTCTTAATGTGGGCTTGTTGATTTATTTTTTATTAATTTTTTTTCTGCAGTGTATAAAA
>NW_020528339.1:0-19138 GCF_003368295.1 Carassius auratus | reverse complement strand
AACATCTTTTACTACACACATGAAACTGAATGAAAGTTACAGACCTATCACACTTTTGGCAAACGATGTCCGCATGAGGTGGCAAGGCCTAGGTCACCAATCTTTACTGAACCGGTCGGGCCTGTGATGAAGATATTGTCACACTTGAGATCACGGTGCACAATGGGTGGCGTGCGGGTGTGTAGGAACTGTAGACCCTTTAGGATTTGCCTGCACCAGCTGCGTAGAACCTTGGGCTTCATCACTTTAAAGCGCTTAAGGTACCTAAAGCAGAGAAAAGCAGGAAGAGGTTTTCACCCTAACCTCATGATGATAAAATGTACGAATTTTAAACAGCAACAGCCTGAATGGGCCAAAAACTAAGAGAGTAACATTTTGCATCATACAGCAGCAGCAAAAAATATTTTAAGTCGCCCACATATTAAGACAGATTTACAGATTTGATCAAAAACTGATATGGCTATGGCTAATGCAACACATTAATCACTTACAGCTATTATACTAATCTATTGCAATTTTTCAAACAAATATTGCTACAAATTATATAGGTGTATTATTTATTTAAAATGTAAAAAAAAAAAAACGATGAAAACCATTAAATAAAGTCTAAAACGTAAAGATACACACGTTTTGAGCGTTCCTGAGGTCATGAGCTCAGTCACCAGGACAATGCACTTCTTGCCTCTAAGAACAGACTCCCAGGAGTCATAGAAACGCACAATATTGGGATGCTGTAGACCTTTCAGCATTTCAGCCTCCTCTTTAAAACGCTGCTGCTCCGCTTTGGTCAGCTTTCGATCCTGACAAAAACAAACACAAAACATTAAATACTGAAGTGTAATATATATATATATATATATCCCCTAAAGCTTTAAAACTGTCCTTAACTCTGACATGTCTACATTATTAATTCACAAAAAAAGCTTAAGATCTGGAGAAAAAAACACTGACTGGGATGGAGAGCTAATATCAAATATGCAGACATTTAGAAGTATAATAATAATACTTTTAAGCAAAGTTGTCATAGGAAATAGAACAGATCTTGCTTCAACATCCTCTCTATGAAAGATAGAAAAATTATTTTCACATCCAAAAGCTCTCGACTGCTCTATTAATCATGTTAATGACCAAGTCATAAATATACTAACTAGTCTGTGATTTTATATAAATGTGATTTAAATTCATAGCAAAGTATTTAATTGTGAATGTCAGCATACCATGACACCGCAGCACACTTCCAGCCACTTGCTGCTGAGAGAAAATGAGTTCCCCTTTAAAAAAATGTGCTGCGAGAGAGGAATGTTCAAGCTTGTATTCATTCAGTTTTACTGCAAGAATGTTACCTTCCAAACTCACTACGTTATGTCGTTCATCAGCGAATCTGCCATCTTTTGGTGGTTTCAATACAACACAGTGGCAGGTGGGGTGGAGGGAGAGATATTTGGAGGTGTACAGCAATGGCTGATCACAGCAAAACGCTTGGTTCAACATGGGCCCAAGCATTCAGAGAAGACGAGGAGACAGTGCACTAGCGATCAAGGCCACCAGGTGGGCTGGCAAAAAGGAGATGCGTGACAGGGAGGCAACACCCAGCATTAGCTAAAAATCACATTTCAGCCACAGCAGCCCAGTGTGGCGGATGTTGATTAAATCCCATCTCTGGCACAACAGTGGGAAAAAGCACACACACTCAATCACTCCACTGGCGAATATCACACACACACACTTGTCCTGCCATGCGACACTGATTATTAACTATGCTCACCGCCGAACAACCCCACAGTACTAATAAAACAATATTAATGCATCAAGGCTTCTAATATAATGCATTTGTTTTTAAAGGAACAGTTTGGCTAAAATGTATGTGTCATCATTTACTAACCCTGTTATCATTTGAAAACTGCATAACTCTATAGAGCACAAAAGAAGATACTTTGAAGAATGTTTCTTCTGTTTAGGTCCATTAAAATGAAATTCATGGGGTTTAACCCAACACTAGAGCCCTCTGACTTCCATTGTATGGACAAATAAACACCAAGATGGTTTTATTTTAAATATAATAATTCGTGTTTATACAGGTTTTAAAATTCCACATGGGGGAGAAATAAATCATGACAATTGTCATATTGGATGAACTATCCCTTTAAGACAAGCCACTGTTTGTTTCTTTTCTTCACTGAACAGATGTCCCAAAAATGGCCTGTAATCTTTAATCTGTGGGATGACAGAACATCTCTCTGAATTCCAATTAAAAAAATAATATATATATAAATATATATACACACACACACACACACAGATTTAAAAATAATCGGTCTAACTGTAATACTCTACATTAGGTTCTCATGGGTCATTCGGTACATGTAGCTGAATATAAAAGTATTGATATTCCTTGACCCTTAGGCTTTGAGAGTTTGTCTGCATGACCAAATAATCAAAGATATCTGGCTCGAAATCCAAAACATGAGTTATGTAAGCAGTGCAAAATAACAGACAAATAAAAGTATGAACTTTCACACTTCTGCAAACTCACCGCATGAGATTTATAGACATAATTTAACTTTAATTTCTGTAAACACTGGCCTGCTGTCTATGCATCAACAAACAGGGCTAATTTCTGGAGGCTGTTTTGTGGCGTAAAATCGGATTTGCCATGTAATGAGGTTTCTCTCTTGTTAAACTTCCATCTGTAAATCATGTCATGCTCTCCCTGCTCCCCCTTCAGCTAACTGGGTGTTGCTTTGAGGAAGTATTCTGTGGAAGCTGAGGCCTCTTGTTTTCTTTTTCTCCTTTCTTTGCCAGTGACGTGTAGACCCATGATCAATCTGCCCACAAAACTGCATAATCCAAACACCAGTCATTCACAAAATTCTTCACATGCATTACCATTCAGATTCCTTGTTTGAAAGAAATTAATACTTTTACCCAGCATAGATGTCAAAAGTGACAGTCAAAAGATTTATGATGTTACAAAAAATTCTAATTCAAATAAATTAAGTTTTTTTTTACTTTATTTTTATAAAGTAATTTTGAAAAAAAAAAACATGTTTACGCAAAAATATTAAGCAGCACAAGTGATTTCAACATTGAAAATAATAAGAAATGTTTCTTTAACATGAAATCATCATATTAGAATGATTTACAGCTAAAGATCATGTGACACTGAAGACTGGAGTAATGGCTGCACACAATGCAGTTATTTTAAATTATAATAATATTTCACATTTGCTACTGTTTTTATTGATCAAATAAATGCAGGTTTGGTGAGCATAAGAGACTGCTTTCAAAAATATTTAAAAAAATCTTACCGACCACTAACATTTTAACGGTAGTGTACATCAGCCTCTGAATTTTATTATTATTATTAAAGATTTTAGCTACCAATAAAATTGCAAAAACGCATTACTCTCAGCTTCACTTTAGACTTAAAAAGAAAACATATTCAATCAATTCAATTTAAATTCAACAAATCATAATTTGATTGAATACTATCATAAATCAGCTCAACTCTGTAAAGGCTCCACATAAACTGCTAAAGTATGTCTGCTTTGATCAGCCAATAAAAACAGAATAAGAGGAAATCTGCAGAGGATTTTCTGTACAGATTCTGTGTGTGCTTGTTTGTACAGTGCATACTTCTCATGTTATAAATACCACAGTACAGTACAGTGCATACTTTTCAAGCTATAAATGCCCCTGCAGACATGCCTTCTATGCCATTTTTGAAGTGCTGCACGCAGCAAGGCACTTATCTGTAATGTTTTGCCCTTTATAAGCATTTTCAATAACCAGAATTATTAATAATTTATATACATTTCGACGAATTTGAGGATCAATCTGGAATCATTTAGGACAGCACCCCGATGCATCAGTGAATGGATTTTACCCCCGCCTCTTGCATGTACACAGAGTTTGTGAAGACCTAGTCAAGGTTGTAATCAAATATATTAAATAAGGGGGACTAAATGTTTGGAGTTTAATAATGTCTCACTGAAAAAAGCAGATTGATCAACAACTACTCATAAAACATAAAAGCAATCAACATAAAGCTCATCACTAAAAGCATCACCCCATGTCTCCTGTTTTATAGTGCAATAAAAAAAAGTTGCGCTCTGTATTTTGTGGCTGAAATCTAAAATGAGTGCATCTGTGCATGTGTGTGCTAGTGTTTGTCTGAGCATCCGCGTGCAGCCCTGCTGGTGAACTCTGAATGCTGAGTTAGTGTCTAAGACTGTATTGTAAGGGCGCCTCTGTCTGTCTGAGTTTCATCAGTCCTTTGCCCTCTTCATGACAGTGTCTTGTCCTGGCTTTTAAAGCATTATGTTCAGCAACCTGGGTCAGCAATTGAGAAGAGATTTAAGAAAGTGATTGATTAGTCATGTCATGTAAAACCAAATGGACATTCTTTGTTTACAAACTACTGTCCGTCTAAAATGTCCCTTTTTATGGAATAACAATTTTAGGAATTGAACCCAAACCTTCCAGACTGCAAAATCACTGACCACTGCACTATAGCAAACTATTAAATGAGATGTCAAAAGTCACCAGGATGTAAACATGTTCAGTTCATAATCTGCACTAAATCTTGGTAATGAGTTTGGGTCGTTAAAAGCTGTTCAGTATCTATGGCTTATTAGTCACAAACGAAGGCACACATTGAAATGAGAAAAACCGGTCGAGCAACCTATCAATCACACTTTAAACATTATTCAAGTTGAGTTTCCATGTTAAAGTTGCGCCTGCTCAGTTTGGTAGTGTGTTTGTTCAGTTGTCAGGTGAGGCCGCAGTAGCTCAGAGCGTAAGGAGTGTAAAGCTCAAGACACCCTGACCTTTTCCACAAAAAGAAACACTTCAGGACCTGTCATCTGTTCAGCCAGAAAATGTCCCATAAAACCACTACACGTGAATGCTTGCTGAGCTCCCGCGTGTGCTGATGAAACATAAGAATGCATTAGTACACACTACGTACATCATGGCTTTTAAATTGAATTGAGCTGCGCCTTCCACATTCACTAAACGAAACAAATTCTCTGATCCCTATGGATGTGTAAAGCAATCATGACCAACATCTTTTTATTATTGCGCTAGTCGATATGCCTTTTGGGTTTAACTGCAATGAACAGGCAAGGGAGGGTGGACGATCAGCTCATATTACTAACACATTCTCTGTAATACAGCGGCATGGCAAAAGCAACATAATTCAATGCACTGCAATGAAGACAAACGCCTGTCTTCATGTAGATGTGTGTGCTAGTGAAAACACATGACAAGAAACATTTAGATGTAGTTTGACTGAGCAATGCTGTAATAACTAATAAATGCACTAATATGATCAACTAACAGAACAGAACAGAAAAGTATTACTTGTAAAGAGGCAAATATTTCAGAACTAGCTGAACAGACTGAGGCTTGATGATGAGCAACAATTGTTGATTGACTCATTTTAATCTTTAAATGATTAAAAGCTGCAGATAGGGAGTCATTAAGCGTTTGTATTAAATAACAGGGAGCTTATAAAAGGATGATCATATTATTTGTCTGAAAGAGATAAAGTGAGTGATAGTCGGATGGTCATGTGACCTTAACTTGATTTGCTCCATGCAAAATACAGCTTTTATTACATTACCGATATGACTTCATCTCATGGGACTGTAAATTATTTAACATTTTCAAAATTACTATTCATTATTGAGTGCACCTTTAAAAACTCACTGGTCAAACCCTAGCCTGAACACCCACTGTACAGAACGTGATCGTACTGAGCATTAAGGATACTGACCTTTTGCACAGACAGGATTGGTCTCTGTGTTTAACAGGGGGCTCAGAGCTCTGAATGTATCAGAATGAGAATCTTTACACGGAGCCATTGCCTCAGTCTCTCTTTTACTCACAGCCACATTATGTAACTGAATGTCTAACACCAAATTTGACCACAACTGGGTGAAAAGTTCTGCAGCTCTCACAGTAAATTATTCTGAGTTAAATGTGTTTAGTCTGGGAGAGAGAGACATTGCAGCTCAGTACTGCTTAAAAGCTTTCTCTTCTGCATCTTCATTATGGACCTTTCTGCTAACCTTCTGGCTAAAATGATTCACATGCTGCTATAAATGATATAATTAAAATCACTTAATTATTTTAAAAGTCTTGGATTTAATGGATTTTGAGAGCACCGCTTCCAGAACACATGACCCTTTATAACATCCCTTTATAACATCTGCAGTAAAACTACAGAAGACCACAATCCAATCAAAGTCAGTTTATATATATTTGAATATTCTTTCTTTTTTTTTCCATCTACTGTTTCACTCATTGTATGAATAGCGTTTCAGCTAGTCTATTTATAAAAAGACAAGCATGCATCCAAAGAAAACAAGTTTTCTCTTTACTCCTTGTAAAATTACTAAATCAAACACATTTTGTATGGTCTGGAGTGTGTTTTGTTGTGGCAGGAACTGAACTGGGGCAGACTGGTCTGGTTTGGGCTGTTGTGTTTCTGCGTGAGTTGTGCTGTCTGTGCAGGCTTTTTGTTCAGGTCTGACAGGCACCCACTGTAATTAACTCCCTGGATCACCCTGTATACTCAATCACACGGACAGAGAGAACACCCCTCCAACACTGTACGCATACCCCCCCCCCCCCCCGCCACCACACACACGCATAACAAAGGCACACAAGAATATACTTCATGTGCCATTATAGACCGTTATAATAATAAATCTGAGTTGCGTTTGCACTTACACAGTGAAATAAATTAAGAAAGACAAAGACATAAATTAAATAACATGTTTAGGAAATATTCACCAAGAGCTTCATATGAAACAGAACAGAGGGAGAAACTGAAACGTGAACATCTATTCCCCACTCTTTCAAGTGTAAGTCCCCATCTCAACAGTCCCTTCCCTTCCAGTGTATGTGGACCCACGGTCTTGGACAAATGTGCCCACTAGATTACACACTGAAATCACACCACTGGGACTATCAAATGGTCCCCATAATGACAATGGCTCAATAAACATAATAAATAATGTCTTAATGAAAATGTAAATTGGCAAAAGGCATAGAAAACATCTTTATTTGCATACATCAAGGAAAAGTCCCTTGAGATGCAACCTTATTAAATATCAAACTTTAAGTTAGACAAAAAATGGAGAAATTAAAAACAGGCAGTTTAAATGTTACAAGTTAATTTAGGCATAACGACATTGTTAGATTACTTGTATGTTATTAAATTAGTAGAATTTTGAAAGTCTTATTTTTAAAATGGATGTTATTGATCTTATACTGTGAGTGATTCAACAATGCATGTTTTTTTATTGTAATTTAATAATAATAAAAATCTGTCTAGTGACTTGACAACTTCTTTAACCAATCAGTCAGTAATAAACCTGCTCCTATTTTTTTTTACAATGATCCCAAAATATTGTGCATCCCCACTCTGATGATGTATGTGTGTGGGATGAGGTTAAATAGGGCTTTTCAATGCAGCAGAGGAGACCTTGATGAGACAGTAATCAAATAAACATCAGATAAGTTGCATATATAAGTGATAATGCAGTAAACAACAATCCACACTTTCTCCTTCACTGATGATATAGGCTTACAATTTTTAGCTCATGCTTCTAATACTTTTAAAGGTAAGGTGTCATTTAAGGACATGCTGGCCAGACAGAAACATCTTCAGCCTGGAGACTGTGGAAGGATATTGGTCTAGCCAGCTCTGCATGGCTTATTTAGTTGCAAATAAATAGCCAAATTCACATTACAGGGTTATGCACTTGACCTCTTTTATCTGGATCCAGGCCATATAGAGAACAAAATTGTTACCGAAATGACAGAACAACATGCCTTTTAACCATCACTGCTGCTTTCACTGGCACCCAGTACAAATCTGTCTGGACTCAGTGAGGTCATGAAGAATAGCACTGTTCTGAAATAACCTACGCTGTCCTTTATTATTAATTAACGTGCGTCGAGAGATGTTCTTCTAAACTAGTAAAATTCATGTTAGAATAAGGACAGCAATTCAGACCTCACCTCAGCTGACATGAACAGGATATGTGTAACCATTAAAGTATTTGGTGCACATTTTTTCTCTTTCTATGGAACCTGTAAACATCACTGGTTCTACAGCAAGACATACCAACACCTATAGTGGTTTGCCCAAGCACTGCAATTACTTTGAATTACATTTTTGCATCTGTCCTGTGTGTGGCATATTATTTCTTCCTTGCAGACACGTGATGAGGGAACATTTCTTATGACTGTCTCAGTCATTGCTCAGCAGCATTGTTTTTATAGTTCTTCTAAACGTGACGCACCGTAATCATGAGTGGGAAAGAAAAGGATGTTTTGATGGCATTCTTGAGTTGAAAAATCTATAAAAATGTCGAAACCAATTCCGACAGAGTCATGTTGTGTGATCCAACACATATAATTCTGATTATTACGTAGGCTATTAAGGATTGTTTCGTGAGAATTAATAGTATGAATGAATACCCAGGAAGTAATTTTGCTCATTACAGGAGAGATAACTGCAAATCATCTGTTTTGTACGGTTAACTGTAATTAAAGTGGATTTGTGTGATTTTGCCTGCAGCGAGGAACTGGTTTTATGAAAGACAAAGATGCATGTTTTTTTTTTTCACTCCAGGATTGCTAAGAGTCGGATTTCTCTCAGTGGAGAGTGAGAAATGGAAAACCCAAAGCAATAACAGAAAGCTCCGAGCAGTGAGAGGTAATCCTGCTGTTGTACTGAATATCTGCAAGGCTCCCTGAGCCACAAGGCCCCTGATATTCAGAATAACAACACTGTTTCTCATGTGATATTGCTTGAATTTATTTTTCATCTTAAGAGTCATCTGTAATTATAATTGAAGCTTAGAAAAATGTGTGAAATTCTACTCAAATGAAAGTTCAATGGAATAACAGAGCCTCGTGTTCTTATGATTCCTTGTAAGTGCATTAGATCAGCTTGTTGTGTGTGTGTGTGTGTGTGGTTAGCATTAGCCACTCAGCTTCTCTCTGGGATTGATGCCATGTTAATCTTCTATTTGGCTCATGTATCACCCAGTCCCTCTTACACTGCTTCAGCACTTTTAATTTTCTTGTACACATTTCTTACCTGAATTTTTTTGACAATGCGGCAGTCACTATTATGCAATTGTTTGGCTTATGATTAATTGTCATACAAATAATTCTGATTATGCCACTTAGAAATATGATATAATGTATGATATCCTATGAGCAAATATTTGTAAATAAATATTGCACAGGGTAGAATGACTAATTTATTAAATTGCAAATTTATTTTAAGAATATATGTTATGTAGTTTTTCTAATAATTAAAGCAAAATATTTTTATTAAATTAAAAACTCAAGTTTTCCATATTAACAAACAAAAATAGGTTTTAAATTGACAGTTATCGCATTAAACAGCAATAAATAAGTAAATGTGAATGACACACTTGTAGCTGGTATAATTCTTCCTTGCACAAATTTAAATCAGCATAAAACACGTCATAGGCAAACTGGTTCCTCACAGTACCCTGCAGTATACAAAAATGCTTGGAATTATGTTAATGAGGAACTAAAGTGAACACCAAGCACTTAGCATTTGAACAAAGTACATAAGAAATGAACTGCACAATGGACTCAAAGAGAAACACACTGACACTGTAAACATGAAAACAATGTACTACTGGAAAAACGTGACATTTAACTTTGGATGGCAATGAGCACCTGAAAAAAAAAAAAAAAAAAAAAATCACTAAATATTTGTACTCATTGCAACCAAGAAAAACAGCATCATCATCTCACATACAGTCTCTTAACAAACATTCATCATCTGGCATAGAGTTTCTTAGCAAACCACAGCGTCTCATTCTGTTCCAGACCGTCTCTTATCCAAGGTTTTTAGGAAAGGCCAATAACCACATTGTGTCAAATGGCTCACATCACGACTCTAGCTTGGGAGAAGGAAGGCTTAGTTCTGTATCACGTTTCTCTCCAAGCAGCGGCATGGACTTATGGGGTCCCGAAGGCTTGTGAGAAGCTGTCCTAAACCATGGATTTGTCTGCTCTAACTCAGTCAAGAGATCACACGGTTCATACCCTAAGGATTAAAGTGAATATTACAATCACTGTATCTGTGCGTAGGCCATTGTCTTTCATGTTAATTTCATTACAAGGACCCAGCTGGCCCACCTGCTGACATAAGGAGAACAACGTTGAGGAAGGTTGGGTGTGGGGCTGCACATTAATTAATCAAAGTCCACCCAAAGTATGTTTTTCTGCATGCATGTTTTTCACTTTCTACAGGTTATCTTAAAGGTTTTTCCGTTTTTTTTTTATTTGATTTTAGTATAACATTATAATACCATGCATATTTTTATTTATTTAAAGAAGAAACCAATCCAATGTGCAGTTGATATATGAGGTTTAATACCATAGAAAAGCAATAACAGTTTTTCAGTTAGTGTTTTCAGCTTGTTAATAATCACAATTAACAATTATGATTTTTGTCATAATCATTCAGCCCTAGCTGGGTGGTTCAAAATAATGAACTGTGTTTATATGCACATGCTGTCAGCACTGTTTTAGCATTATACGAGATAAGCAAACACATGCTGAAATACTGTAAACTAAAGTGGTGTAACTGTTTAGTTATTTGGCCCCTGCGTGTGTGTGGGATTAGCTCCAAACACATGACTCCCAACCTTTCAACACAAAGCAACAAAACAAACCACACATGATAAAGAGAAAACTGAGAACAAATATCAGATTGCTCATTCAGTCAGTGTTTTGCCTTCTGTCCAGGGGCGTAGATTACGCGGGGTACGCGGGGGACGTCCCCCCCCCCCCACTTTTAATATCATGGAAATTCGTCCCCCGCACTTTTTCAGTCAAATGTGTTCGCATAGATGTTTTCAAGAGCTGGTGTAAATAAATATAGATTTAAACTCAAAGAGACAGGATAGTCTGCGCATGACCTGATATTTTATTCGGACCCAGAAGCGCTAAAAACTCCTGCAGTGTGTGTTTCATTAATCCTCGAAGCCGGAGCGCACTCTCGCGCAGAAAAGTCATATCAGGAAACTCCTAATATGGGCAACAGCGTCCAGCTATCGCTATATGAAAACAGTTGTTTTGACAGAGGAACAGAAACTTTTGGAAAAAACGAAGACATTAATATACGATGGGGACAATATGTGTTTTTTCAAGTAATCTCCAGCAGGTGATAAATACAGTATATCAACAAAACAGTGGTAACTGACATAGATTTATTACAGTATAGAGACTATTCTGCCTTATTATGTGATAAATAAGTATTTGTAGTATATTTAAAAAAGTTGTTATTATTTGTTATTGTCAAGCAGTTATAGATTTCTAAGCAAAAAGCTAGAAATTAGAGAACAATTAAAGTTGCAAAGTACAGCAAAACTGAATTAAACTGAAGTAAACTGAAATATTTTTACTATACTATTTAAAATAACTGTTTTCTATTTGAATATATTTCAAAATGTTATTTATTGAGATTTTAAAGCTTGCTAAATAAAAGTATTCATATCTATAATTTCTTTTCCAAAAAATCTATATTTTTGAATGATATACTATATAATGTTGCAAAGGCTTTTTATTTCACATAAATGCTGATCTTTGGATCCTTCTATTCATCAAAGAATGCTGAAAAAAATGTACTCATGTTTTAAATATTGATAATCAGCCTATAAGAATGATTTCATTTAACTGAAGACTGGAGTAATGATGCTGAACATTCACCTTAGATCACAGGAATAAATTACATTTAAAAATATTTTCAAATAGAAAATAGTTCTTTTAAATAGTAAAAACTTTTACTGTACTTTGGATCAAATAAATGCAGGCTTGGTGAACAGAAGAGACTTCTTTAAAAACATTAAAAATCTTACTGTTCAAAAACTGTTGACTGGTAGGCTATAGATTACAGAAATGTTCTGTAATGTTTTATATTATATTGTAATGTGTGTTTGTATATATGTATATATATATATATAATTTCTGTCCCCCTCACTTCTGAAAAGATGGCTACGCCCCTGCTTCTGTCATTGTTCCTCTTTTACTGTCAGAGTACCACAGATCTGTATTCCACTGCATTACCTTTTGCTTGTTGTTTGTTTAGAGTGTTAATAACATTTTTCAATATCTTTCTTCCATTTTTAAATCCAGCAGGATTAAATCTAATTCACCTCTATTAGCCCAGCACTGTTTGTGCACATATTAGTAAAATCACCATAAAAGTACACTGGCGTGTTGTCATTCTCTGTTTTTGTTCTGCCTCCAGCCTGCTACTGGCAACAAATGTGCTATTATGAAGAACGAATCACAGTCTATCCATGATGAACAAAAAGACAATGATGTAGGTCAATATAACTGGCCTGAAAACAACAATAACCACAGAGTATTGCTGGACAGCTGGATTTAATCATGTTTTTTAGGATTATAAATTGTATGGTTTGTCTGAGCTATGGCCAATTTAGCTGTATAAAATGATCAGTTCATGGGTTTTCAAAATGGGACCTGGTGACCCCCAAAAGGCCACTTATTTATTAAAAATAAAACTAAAAATTACTGTTTTGTAATGAAAATATGTAGAAAAGTACTTCTTTTGGCACATTGAAGAGGTACTGAGCATGAATTAGTAATAATAGCCTACATCCACTGAGAATTTTGAATAAGGTGGAACCATATAAATGATTATTCTCTGAATAATCTCTCTTGATCAGACTCATGATTTACATGCCACTTCAACCTTTTAATCAATAATATGATTCTCTAAGCCTCTTACATAACTGGCATTAATCTCCTTAAATGGACCTTACTTGTTAATTATTGTACTGATTGCCACTTTAGCAGTGAAATGCAACAGGCTTTCCCTCTCAGCTGGCTGCTTTGCATGAGCTGAAAGACTTTGCTTCATGAGAGGATTTAAAAGGACACGTTGCACCAAAATATTTTTGATGGGATACCGGCTAAGCTATTGTATGTTATACAGTCTTGTTGTGATATGTGGTCAATGCAGTGCCACAGCCGACATCAACATACTGCATGTTTACAACAGTCGGGTTCCTGTCGCAAAACCAATTATTTAGTGACAACTTTTCCTGGAAAATACAATGCACAGTGGGAAACAATAGGTTCAGCATAGTGGCAAAGGCAAAAAGATTCCATTTCACAACAAGAGAGCCTCTTTGAGTCTTGTTGTTTGTCCAGTTCACTGCGCCGTGAGTAGGCTTGACCCTCCTCTCCCACGGATAGTCTCTGTGTAATCTATAAAGCTATTGAGCTGACTTTGAAACTCTTTTTTTTCTACTGTTCTCACTGCACTCAACTGTAACAGCCTGAAGAGAAACACAAGAGGCTAAGATTTCACCAACAAGCTCGGAAAACTCCTGAGTAACAGCATCTTAATTCAGACCTGCAGAGCTAAAGCACTTAGACTGAAAAACATGATACAACTCGAATTCCTGGGCAGGAAAGGCGACCAACACTAATCTCCACTATTGGCCCACCTTATAGCAATGAAATGTCAAAACCTTTGCTACTCAAGTGCATTAGTTGTATTTATACCGTAATCGTAGCTAATTTGTGGGTAAAGAATAGGGCTGGGTGATATATCTAAGAATATGATCATGCACATCTAGTCAGTAAATTAGGTTCTGTGATTACCGCTAAATTGACATCACCTGTTTATAATTGGAGCTGCATTTAATATACAGAGCCGTAGATCACGTTCATATTCGTATTCATCAAAGGCGATTATAAACGCGATATTGCGTAGCTTGTCAGTGATCTACAGCTCTGTCTATTAAATGCCGCTCCATTTGAAAACAGGTGACGGCGATTTACTGACTAGATGTGCATGATCATATCTTTAGATATATTGCCAAGCCCTAGAAAAGAAGTCTCACCTGCAATTCACACCAGGCAACTTCCACCCAGGTTTCTGTGTCCAGGCCTTTGTAAACGGTTTTGAATGCTCCCCTGCCAAGCTCGATGTCAAATTTTAAAAAGCGGCCACTGGGTGAAGTGGCGACGGCCTTCATCTCGGCCTCTTCTTCCTGTTCTCTATCTCTCTCCTTCCCCTTCAGAGCGGACGTCGTAAGGCCGGTCTTATCAGGATCCTGCGTGCCATGAGTGCCATCCTCACTCAAGGCAGCCGAGGCACTGGCGGGTAACTGCTGGGCTCCGCTGGTAAAAACAGAGTCGGAGGCACAAAACTCGAGGTGAGGGGCACTATGAGGGGCGCTGATGGTTTCTTCCACCTCATCGTCCTGTTCGCATATCTCCACGCTCTTCCGGAAAAAACGCTTGTTCTCCCGTTTCCGACATGGTTCGTGGGCAGCTGGGGAAGAGGGCATGAAGAAGGTCAGAGGTTTGGCCGGCACCTCTGTTTCTTTACCATCCTCCACTCCACCACCTCCTCCTCCTGCGCCCCAAGCTCTCCTTTCCTGGGTCTGTGAGGAGGGGAAGTCAGATGGAGTGCTGTGAATCCTTTCTCTCTCATGGGCAGCCCTGTTCCCCTGGTCACTCTCCTCCTCCCTCTTTCCATCAGGTTTCTCTCCGGAGGATTCCTCTGTGGCAGTGGGCTCTCCCGGGTCCGTCGCCATGGCGATTGTCCTTTCCCGCTCCTCCGCCTCCTCCTCCTCCTGCACTCTGGCTCTGTGTCAGTCCCCGTCTCTCTCACTCTGTGATCAACCTCTCACCCTCTTATGAAGTTCCTCAGCGGTCCTTCCAGTGTTGCCAGCTGTCAGCAACAAGAATTACTCTCTCTTCTGTGGCTCTTATCTTCCAAGTTCCCTCGAGTTCACAGGAGTATCAGAGGGAGCTTGTTTTGTTAATATAACTGTGTAGGTTAATTCAGTTTTTGCTGTGTACTTTCCTTATCTCCATTTCCTACCTCGAGTGTCTTTTGGCTGATGACAGGTAAATGGCCTTCAGTGAAAGGGGGGGGGGGAGGGGGTCAGGTGTATCCTATAGGAGAAAAGCACAGGGTATCATTAATGAGTATCAGGTTTAAATAAGAGTATTCATTTATAATAAAAAAAATAGGGTCAAATTTATCATTATAAATCATATACAATTTGAAGTAACTTTAATTTTTTATACTAAATGAAAAATATAGTAATGTTATAAATATCATTACAATTGAGTACAGCAGTTTTCTGTTATTAATCTATATTTTAAAATAGCAAAGCTAAATTTTCATTAGGGATGCACCGGTTGACCGGCCATAAATCGGAGCCAGGCGGTTTTTGCTTAAAATACGTGATCGGCAATCAGACGGTTTTTGGTCTTTTTTTTGGCCGATTTTTCTGGAAGTGCACCCGCGTGCACAGACTACATTGTAATCATTCACTATCATGTCATTTGTGTGGAAGTATTTCGAAATCTGTGCGCAGGACACGGGCAGCCGTTTAGCACTGGAAGTGCAGAGCTACATGTCTGAGGCACAGATAGCAGAATCAAACAGTCGACTGTGCAAAAATAAGAGTCCCTTTCCTGCTCACTGAAGTTGCGTGAGCGTACTGTACCTGTCTGCGGCCTGCTCAAAAGCTGAGACAGTGAAGGGTTGTTCAGCACAACACCATGTGTTGATGAGAAACGAAATGGACTAAACTGTGACAAAACTGAATTTTTTTTTTGGTAAAGTAGAATTGCATACATATTTGAAAAGCTAGAAGTAAACGTCCAATTCTGTATAGGATGATTATTTTTATTTTGCCTTAAATTTACATCAACTTAATTTGATTTAAAAATCTATTTAAAAATTATATGTGGTTTCAACCCAATTCAAAAACAAAAGCTAAATGCTGATGTCTGAACCATCTATGTTTGTATTGAATGTAGCCTACTTACTGTGCAGTTATGCTGTTAATTTCAGATGGTTATAGTTATTGTTTTAAATAGCCCAAAGCCAGTTGGGCTATTAAATACAAATAAACATCTTGTTTATGCACACTTTCCTTCATTCTTGTTAGTTGCTTAAAGAAAGAAAAAAAAGAAAAAAAAAAATATTCGTTATTGGAATCAGCCAGTTTGCTTGTAAAAAAAATCTTTATCGGCCATGAAAAATAATGTTCGGCGCATCCCTAATTTTCAGCAGCCATTACTTCAGTGTATGTTGTCATATGATCGATATATATCATTGCTCTTTTGTTGTTTTTTTGATTGCTTCCACTGTCTTCATCTGTAAGTCGCTTTGGGATAAAAGCGTCTGCTAAATGAATAAATGTAAATGTAATATCTTTCATAAAGCATTCCAATATGCAGATTTGGTGCTCAATAAACGTTTCTTATTATTAGTGCTGATATCAGTTCTGCTTTTCTTTCTTTCCTCGCTATTTTTATGGACACAACAATATGAATCAGGATTGTGGATCATTGAAAGTGGGGTAGGACTTTCAGCTACTGTTGAAGTCTATAGCACTGGACCTGCATTTTTCTCCTGAGGAGAGAAAAAATCTGTGCCTGTTCACAAACTGTCACTAAAACTTGTCAAATGTGCATATTGCCGAGAACACTTAGAATAACTTGTGAGAATTAATAAATCCATTAAGGGGATTAGTAAGCCATCTACAGTATATTCTAAACAAGCCAAGCGCCTTCAAACACAGGGGAGAGTAACTGATTAATCCAGTAATTAAGCCATCCAGAAGCAGGACGGGTACCTAGTGCATTGCAAATCAAAAAATTGCCAATAAATATTAGCCATTAAACAACTTAAGGAACAGCAGATTGTGATTGATTAATAATGAATGATGGCATTAAGGCCCTTTAGAGTTAAATAATTCAAAGGTAGAGTAGTTACAGGAATGAACATGTGTGACCACAACAGATAATCACTAAGGGATCATATGAAGTAAAAAAAGATTATTAATTGTAGCCAGCAGTATTGCCCCCAGATGGGGGAGCATTACAGCTTCTCATGTTTACAGTGAATCTCCATTGTTTTTCTAGTTGTGTTCTCCGGGTCTATTCAGATACCTCAACACCTGACACGGCCTCTCACAAGATTCAATGCTCCCTTTGACCCATAAAACCTACTTGTCCCTCCTATCACAAACACAATCGCTCTCTTTTTCTCTCTAATGACATCATTATCTTCAACTCTCCTCTTGTCATGCCCATCGGTCTTCTGGCAGGCCACATCCATCAGGTTAGTTTGCTAACAACAAGCTAATAATAACATGACTGAATCAGAGGTGGAAAAAGATGCTCCTCTGAATCTCACCGATATTAAAACCGAGAAAACAGGTTAGCCATTCTTTCCTGTTGTAACTGAAGTAAAGTGAAATAGCATTATGTTTCTGTTGTGCAGTAGTTCAAGTAGTTCAATTTTGTTTTTGCAAGAAACATCACTGATAGGTCTCTTTATGTTTTGCTTTTTTTATTTACTTATAGATTTCCTGAGGAAAATATCTTGAAATGCAAGTTTAGCTGGCAGCTCTGGTTCATCTAAAAACCATCTGCAGATAAAACTAAAATGCAAATTGAAAGATTAGATCTCACACCCCACACACAAAAATGCAAACATAAAATGAGGGGCAAAAGCAGGCTACATTCACATTAGACTAGTTGTACTAGCTGACATCAACCACTCCTCCTAAACTTCACAATCCCTCCATTCTTTCAAAGATAATGACATGAATAGCATGCTGGGTAACAAATGAAAGGCTTTAGATTTCATTTCTCACATGCAATGGTTCTGAGGATTCACTTGATTGACAAGAAAGGGAGTCGCAGTAGTCTAGAATTGGGCTACTACATTGCAATAAAATGTAAATTAATGAGAGAGCTGACTGTTGAGATATAAAAGGGCATGAAGCAACGACATCAACAACCCATGAGAGGAGGAAGTGCTGTTTTAAACAAGTTTGTTTGCCTGTGCCCTCAGGGCTAGGAGTTCCCGTGAAAACCATATAGACTGAATACAGAACGTCAGGCACATCACTCACACACTCGCTCACATTCCCAAACTCACTTCTGACACACAGGATTTAGATCATTCCCACATCAGCAGAATATGGTTGTCAGTCTTGTTTAAGAGAGTTTAATATGGTTAAGCACATTAGCACAGTCGGAACACATTTGTATTTATTAAGAGGTTTGACTTTCAAATTGTGCCGTGTGACAGACAAGAGCGAAATTCTACAATGACTTCACCTTAAGAGTCAACTGACAAGTCAATTGTTTCTAATTTATATATAAAAAAATAGGCCAAATATATATATATATATATATTTAAAAAATGGGAACACTGATATGGACTGTCAAGCATTTTATAGGGAAAATGTGTCAATATGTATTAAGTTGCACTATCCAATATTTTAAAAGTTGAGCACAAACCACATGGCAGTAATGCCACTCGAAGGATAAACAGAATTATTTAGTTTGAAAAAAACTCTATTCTTCAGTGTCACACGATCCTTCAGAAAATGTGTTGAATTGCTTTGTCGGTTGAATATTTTGTGGAAACCATGACACACTTTTGCAGTTTTGATAAATATAATCTTTAGAATAACAGTATTCATGTAAAATAAACCATTTGCAACATTATAAATCTTTATTGTCACTTTTGATCAATTTAATACATCAGTGATCAATAAGAGAGATTTTTCTTGGAAATATACATGACCCCAAACTTTAAGGTTAGTATATAATCAGTATATTTCAGTAACAAGACTGTAAAGAATTTCATGATTTCTCATGATTCTGCACTTCATTCACACAAACCCAAAGCACAACCAGAGCTGCTGCTGTCACTAGGAGCTGAGGCGGGTCACAGCTGCATATTTTAGCATGACTTTTATGCAGCATTTCACATATACAAAAATTTGGAAGCAGAGATGCATCAGAGTAGCCTTAACTTGCCTATGTAATCTAGCATACAATGCTTTGGGAAAACCTGAATATGACAAGCCCAGTCACCTCTGACGATGTTTAGTTTGCTACATCAGCTCTGTTATTCTACATTCTCATCTGTCAGTGGAGCATGTGGATTAATCATGCCACACGGTGTTTAACAGATGTATCGCTAATTTGAATATCAGTGTCTGTGTTTAATCCTCTTTGAAATGTTGTAAAGACTTTCTCTAGGTGG
>NW_020528338.1:0-40654 GCF_003368295.1 Carassius auratus | reverse complement strand
ATAACATTCTATTTATTATAAGCGCAAGCTGCAGTTATGCTTTGCCACTTTAAATCCTCAAGCTCTTTATAATTGGGAAGATTCTAATTGGCTGTCAATGTTTTTATTGTTCATTAGCTGAAAAAAAAGGTAGCCAGAGACCAAAGGCAGATGGGCAACGCTGGCGGTGCAGAAATGACATAAAACACATTAAGATAAACTTTATGCTTTTCTTAATGGGTTTTGGAGCATCAAATGATCTCGAACACACCCATAAAAGTCCAATATTCTGACCTCTTCAGCATCAATAACACTCCCACAGACTCTAAGGGCCCAACTGACAGCTCTGAAAGCGAGAGTGAGAGAGAACAATACAGTGCAGATAAGCAAATCTGACACTAGAAACAGTCAATAAGGCATTCTCTGTGAAAGGAAGACGAGAAGGACTCAAATGTTGGGGGTGTGGGGGTATGGGGGGTGACAGGATTGACAGTTCACCTCCATCCCTTTACAGAGCACTTTAGACTTAATCCAGCCTCATTAACGCTAAAAGCAAAATTTACTTTAATGGGGTTTAAAACCAGTCATTTAATTTGCCATCTTCATTAAGGATAAGCAGTCTTGGGGGCAAAAATAACACTGTCATGCTTGTATTTGTAATTGGATGCCCAGAACAAGAGCCTTTTTATTTGGCGGTTTTGGTAGGTCAGCTTGATCTACAGAGAACACGGTGTTTGGTACCCAGACTCCCAGGGGCTGCAGTAAACAAGTCAAGAGAGTGACAGAAAAGTCAGTATTGCACATATTGGTAAAGGAAGGACATGTTAAAAGAGTTGTAAGACCAATTTCACATCTGGAACCGGACCGAAGCCTCCAAAAATTAGCCTGGGTATGCCATGCTCCGCACCTGCACTCTTCAGATAAAAAGTCTAATTCAGCAAGAAAAGCCCAGACCCCAGGAGCAGAATGATGAAAGGCCAGTTTCTCTCCACTCAATTAAAGCCCACCTACACTCCTGGCCTATAGCCAAGACGTGGTGCTGCAATGCTCTCACTCGATTTTGTCAACAGCCATCCCACTGCACTCAATTTCCCCAGCCCCACAGGCCCATGACCTCCTTCTCCGGACAATCCGTCCTGAAATCAAATGGGGCTGAGAGTTACAAACAGATGTGCATAAAAATGCATCCTCTGTTTTTTTTTAAAAAGCATAATGTTTAGCATTTGAGTGCACTTAATGCTGATGGCTGAACTCTGAATGGGGTATTTGGGTGTATCATCTTAAACTGCATTATTCATAATTATGGACCTTATGCTATGCTGCTCTGGCAGTTACGAGGACATTCCCACCTTTATGAGCATATGAATGGAATCTTTCAGGCTTGAAACATTTTTTGCCTCATTAAAAATGTAGTGCAGGAATAACAGGTGCGAGCCGACACAACGTTCCGAGGGAAGGGGAAAGCATTGATTTTTAATGAGCTTCTTCTACATTGAGAAGTGGGGGAGAGATATAGAGAGCGTTTGCCAGCCACAGGAGAATTGGCCAGTGCTGCTGTTTGTTTACTTGCTGTAGCATAGATAACGGATTCACTCCTGGTTTCTCTCTTAAACAGCCGGGTAAGGTGTGGGATGAATTATACAGAGTCATTTACCCTGAGTATTTCTAAATGCATTTACAGATAATGAACATGAACATATCACCCAAGAAGTTTAATAGGAAGAAAGACCAAGCGAGCAGATGCACACTAAATTGATCCATTTCATCATTTTTTTTTTTACTCCATTGAATTATTATATTTTTTATCATATCTCGTTTATATGTACTGTAATGTTGGAAAAATCTGATATATAGCTCACATTAAAATTAATGTTGCAAAGGCAATCGTGAATGTAACGGAGATTTGTCATTTTAAATGACCCAGTCTAGTACATTCTTGCTGTATATTTGGTCTTAAATACTGACATTTAATAAGATTTAATTTTCCACCTGTATGGAAATAGATAAGAGAGCATGCCAAAAATGGTTCTCATTCAGTCCATTGACCAGAATAATACAATGCAGTCACTGTAAACACAATAAATACAAATCAAAATCAATGCTAATTAAAGAATATAACACTTTTTTGAAGTCTCAAAAAGCATTATGAAACCAATCTACTAAACTTTTTTCTTAAAATGACTTTTTAAATGGACCTCACTCAATAATGTTAAAACGAGAGTCTGACATACTTCACTAAGATTCCCAGATGGGAATAAATTATGATGAGCTGTATAGCTTTGACATGCCCTGACTATTCTCAAAAGCAAAAATGTTTGGGTTTCAAAACCAATGTCTTCACTTTAAGAAGTCCAGTTTTAGTTTATTTCATATGTTAGGAAGGATAGACAGACAGTCTGAAAGATCTTAGTGTAGACAAAAACAAGGTAATAAAATCTATCCACATACCATCACAGGACCTTTAAATTACAGAAGGCTGACAGCAGGTTGCTAGTTCACATACATTTTTATAAGCATATAAAAATGCTTTATAAGCATTTTTATATAGGCTGCTGTGATATTTCAAGTAATCATAAAAAAATATTTATAATGAAATAAAATGTAATCAGAGCTCAGACGAGCGAGGGGAACCTCCTAAGAGTTCTCAAGTACACTTCAACATCAGTCCCATTACAATTCTCTCATACGGTGTCCAAAAAAATAAAAATGTTATAATCAACCAAGAATGGAATGCACAACAAACATAAAATATTAATGTCAAATTAGATGCATCCATATATGCATCAGCGTGTGCTCCATGAGCCTTTCATGTTCTGCTGCTTTCATCAGTGTTCGCTTGAGTTATATCATTATTCTGCTCTGAGAACCTCTGAGGAATTTAAAGCCAACATCAATTTGGATTATTTGCCTTTGTCACAAGCAACACTTTAAGAGTTAAAGTAGCTTGTGTTTCAGAGAGAGATGAATTTTCAGAGTCTACATCAGTTCCAATCTATGTGCGTGTGAGTGGAGGGGATAGATAAGAGGTGTGGCTGTTGAAAAAGGTACTTGAACTGTGTCAGAGGGCTGTTGATGTCTCAGAATCCTTTGCAATCCAGGAATAATAAATAGGATCATCAGCATTAGTTTACGTGTGATGATTGAAACCACTTGCAAATGCATTTTTAATATTGATTCCAATGATTTTTGTTTTGTTTTGACAGTTAGTCCTATATCTGATAGTGCTGTAGTGAGTGCCATTAAAATCAACATTGCAAATATGTATGCAAATTATGTGAACCATTGAAAGTGTGTGGATGGGCATATATTCAAGCTAAAAAGTTACTCCTTTGGCAGTAAGGCAGCTAGTTTATAATTAAGATGTGAACATTTCATTAGTTTTGTTCCGAGCCAAGTTTACTTTTTTGGGTGCATCTTCTTGTTCAAAGGGTCCTACTTTCATCATATCCTGCACATATTCCATGTTAAAAGCATGTTAATCACTCACAATAAGGGATTTCCCATCTGTGCAGTGGCATGACAACCCAAACAAAACAGCAGAAACAGCAAAACGCAAAACAGTGAAACTAAATGGGCCAGTGCTATTCAGTGCTAACTGAAAGTGTGTCACCTCAAGTACAGTTCAAGAAACAGCAGTATTTTACCACTGTAACAACGCTGTATTTTAATACACGGTTTGAGCCAGAGACAGTAAAATGGCTGGGACTTTTTTTTTCCCTCTAAGCTGTTTTTGGTTTTCTTTTCTTCCATCAAAACACCCGCATTTGTTGGACAAGCTTCGCTCCTCTGCCATACATGCTTTAGATGGTGTGATCAATAAGCCATTGATTGGAGAATATCGAGTCTGCTGCAGGGGCCGAGTTTGAACGTAAGCCACTGATGTAGAAATGTAGAAGTGTCCATCTATTCACAATCCCGGTCTAATTCACACTTAATCTTTCCGCTCCTATACATTTTGATTAATTCAGTGTTCTCTTAGAGTGTGTTTTTCCACCGTAATCATTTAAGGAGTTATACACTTAATCCAGTTCTAGAAGGGTAAAATAGCTACCGGTCAACACTACTGATGGAGATTAAATCAACAGTTTTATTAGAATGGTTTAATGTTTCATTTGGAGCAACAAAACTCAACAGAAAACAACCAAGGACCTTTTTAGTTTTCAAAGAACAGTAGGGCACCTGCAAACTATAATAAAAATCATTTTGATTGTGTCGCATAACTCATTAAGGCATATTATTGTTTTTTTGACCCACCAAGAAAATACCATTGAATAAAGGATCAAATAACATACCTGCATAAGGACACATGCTACAATAAGACCTTTGTGTGATAAATCGATCCATTAAATCTCCCTCTGAATACATTTTAGTCCTAATCAATTATTAAAGTTGCCTATTATTACAGCACATCAACCAGCTGGGCAATAAATGACACTCTAATGCAATCTGCTTTATTCTGTAATTAAAACTATTGTCAGTTAAACAGACAACAGATGGTACATTGTTACCAAGTGGGCTGTATTTAGGGTTTGACCTGAAGATCTGAGCATCTTCAGAGCATTTGAATACTTTTGAAAGATACATCCAAATATTTTTTTTCTAAAGTCTTTTATGATATTTGTACGTTTTACAGCATGAATTCAACAGTTCAACCTATTATATCTCAAGAGCTATTCATTATCTTAAATGCAAAATGCTTTCAAAAGGAAGATTGATTTCTAAGAACACTAATGATTGATGTATTACGGATAACACCGTCAAGCATAACCATTCCTAAACACTTCCTAAAAATCGCTATTGATACGAGGCTGAAGCAGAATAGAGTCATGATTCGTCGTCTCAAAGATAAACTCACATCTCTGAAGCGGTTCCAGTGCTTGATCTTGGCGACTGTACTGGGAAATGGTGGACAGCCAACTGTTCATCTTCCATGAAATTCCCCGTCTTCTCCGGTTCTTTCCCGCTCTTAACGTCCACCTGCACGGAAACCCGCACGAGCATCAGCAACGGGACGAGAAGACATCCCAGATCATTCATCCCCACCATTATTCCGCTTGTCTGATGTCTCGATTCCTGTTCTTTAAAGAACGAGAGACGGATGCTGAGACTACGGTGAAGTGTGACCTGATTACAGGATGCGTCTTCCCTGAGAGAGAGAGAGAGAGAGAGAGAGAGAGAGAGAGAAGAGAGAAGAGAGAGAGAGAGAGACGCGCAGGGCTGCTTGGAATTTCATGAAATTCTGTTATTGTCACATTATGGAATCTTTCGAGATCTCAGTTAACCCATCATCACTTGTAACGAAAATAACTATTGCAATATAAAAAATGCTGCCCACTTTTGCCTGCCATTTGCTTTTAAAACAGAACAATTTTCACTTATAACGCGTGATTTTCAATAGTATGTTCTTAAAACAAATGGACCATTTCATATGATTTTTTTATTTTTTTTAAATATAGGTGTCCCTATACATTTTGTCAGTACTATTTTGTAAAATAAATACATTTATAAAATTTTATATAAAAAAAAATATTATATATAATTATATATATAATATAGTTAATATTGTAGTTATCGGGCTATTTGATATAAATTTGAATGGGGTTTTTATACTGAGACCTACATAAATTAGGTGAATCGAAATATCTCAAACAATTTATTTAATTTAAATTTGTTGAAAAAAAAAAAAAAATTAATAGACATGAACAAAAATGTAGTAGGTGGGTATATTTTATGCAGTTTTACATCCATATAATCATTATGAGTGCCTTCATTGTTCATTTATTCAAGGGATACCTTCTAACCACTGCTTCATTTAAAAATGAATCAAGGGACTGTCCTTTGTGGGGTCATTGGATCATTCACTTCGACCTAGCCTATTTGTTGAAAATAACTCCTTCGAATTCATAAAGGAAAACAAGTGACTGGCTGAATTCAGCACTATAGACACTGCCCACACCTCATACTATTTCTACAATGTTTTATATTGCTGGAATTGTAAATAGTCACTGTCTGTTGTGAGGGAATCACTGAACTATTCATTGAACTAATACAGTCAAAAAATTAATTTGGGTCAAATTAATAAATAGCAAATTTCTAATAAAAATTTGAATTGCATTTCCCCAGTGACAAGGCCTAATATCTTGAGATCTTTAGTTTTTTTTTTTTTTTAAGTAGGTCTGACATACTTCAAATGTTGTAAAGTAAACATTTTATGTAAACTTTAAAATGTTGATTTTACATACGTATTTAGATCCACTCACTTCCTACTTTCTATTTTTTTGCATCTGCATGAAATTTGCTTTAATACCGAACCAACTATCGTAGCTTGTTTTGTCCTAGTAAATCAGAGGGGATTCTTGTGTGTGTGTGTGTGTGTGTGTGTTGTGTGTGTAATTTTGTTCCAAATAGCGCTGTAGTATCAACCTATTTCAACTGAACAATGAGTATAAAATAGTTTGCTTACACTTTCATTTGCAGCAGGCCTTCAGATTCATTAGATTTTCTGTGTGCACAAGAGTAAATCTTATTATTTCATTGCTAATGGCAGGATATTAAGTTATATAATCTGTTTTTCCCAATGCAACTAGTTCATATTAATGATGAGCATGAAAAAGTGTTTGGATTGAAACCATTTATGAGAGTGTGTGATATTTAATACAGCTTATGGTTGATAAGGTGTATTTATTATGGACCAAAGCAAGCAAGCAAATACCATGTTTTATTTCAACGAAACTAAAAGTGTTCAGATAGAAACATGCACCTGATACTGACACCAAAACGATGTGACATACAAAGCACTGACTGACAGGACAGAACTGACAGAACACACATGACATCGTTTAGCTGTGTGTGAATATGTCAGCGTATAGTGTAACTCAATCCCGAAAGCCCCACCGGGGTTTCAAGTGGTCATTTTTGATCATGGCTATAGTTGTCACTTGCTGTAGTTTCATTCATGAATATATGTGACACCTGATTCATATGAAAGAACATAAGCTGCAGGCAAGCAATGCAAACCTCAACATATACTTGACATAGAACATACATACTGTACAGGGATTTTTTTTTTTTACACATATTTGTCACAGAACACAAAATCCCAATTATAAATATATTTATATATAACACATAAACATCAGAGCAGAACACTGACAGTCAAACATTTGACAGTCAATTGTAGGGCTATGCAAAGTAACATATCTTTAAAAAGAAAAAGAAAACACTTTCAGTATAGGCAAAAATGCCATAAAACAATAAAGAAATCTTGCAATTACATGCAAACTAGGGCCTTCATATAGTGCATGTCATTGTAAACTATGAATATACCCACGAGACACATTTTCATCTGTGAAAAATTCAACATGGCATCTCTGCTGACTAAGGTCTATAGAACTCATTTTTATCTGTTCACACAGTCCATGGGAATCAAACCCATGGTCTTGTTGATGCCAGAAAAATGCACTGCTTGAGCTAGATAAAGAATATAAGAGACACACTGATGTTATATTACTCCTTCTCCTCTCAGATGTACTAAGAAAGAAACATCAATGTTTAGAGGTGAAGTTGTACCACATGGACCAGGACAGGGTGCAGGTTTTCCCTGCTCTCATCCCTTCCCAGCACTGCAGCGCAGTGGTCACTTTTGCCACTGATATGCTGCAGTGAAGGCAAATCACTTTCCCTTCTTCATTTCATTCTTTCATCTGCAGTGAGAATCTAAAAAGATTTCATTACCCTGCATGGCAAGTCAATTCTAAATTTCCCTTTAGTGATTTTTACTGATGTGTCTTTTCACCTTTGGTCTTATTTTTGGCTTTGTTGATTCAAGGTGGCAGTTTTTCAGAGGTAACCGGAGACATATGGACATATATACTAACATGGTTATAGGAAAGCTGTCATATCTCATTGATCATAACATTAATGACCAGCTGATAATAGACTAACCCGTTTGTTCAACAAATAAATAAATATAGCCTGTGGCCTAATACTGATTTAAAGCAACTGATTGTGGAGATGGAATTTCTGGGGACAAAACAGAAACCATTCTTCTTTTTAGAAGTCAGTGTTACCATCAGAATGATTTCAAAAATTATTTTGATATTTCAAGGAGAGAAAAAAATACATATACACAAATACATGTATAGAGCCAGAGTGAGCAGACATGCTCTTTTTCCCAGACAAATCCTTGGGATATGTCGGGATTTCTACATTGACTTCTCTGAAGCACACAGCTAATCATTAAAGTGGCTCTATTAATCTTCACTGAAGGTGTTAAACAATGCCTTCCTAGTAATACCGGTAAACATAATCTTTGCATAGTTTTGCTGACAGAAGGATTTCAGTGCTGTTTTAGGCTTAGGTTCTCCAAAAAGGGGGTCAAATTGAAAATGGCATGACATTTAAATAATCACTTATCTGAGCAATGTCTCTGAAGGAAAGCGACCTCCTCGTGGTCCACTAGACAAGTGGCTTGGATCTCTCTGTTAACCTTGAGTGTAATTTTATCACAATCTAAAACTTGCTGTGCTGCATATTGGAGGTGCATGAAAGAACACTACATCTCAGCAAGAATTGTTCAACAACATCAGAGTTTCTCCTGGCCCTCTGGGAGCTGGGATCCTTTTTGTCCTCCCCTGGAATTAATCAAATCTTAAATGGAACAATGTTTTGGATGAAGACAGATTATTCAGATGCAGTGTGCTGGGTTATGTTCTTGATATTACTAATCAAACATATTTCTCTCTCACTCAAGAAATGCTCCAGTATTTTGTAGTCAGATTATATTATCATTCCAGACTCGGTCACAATTAGTTCATATGTATAATGGTTTCAAGACTTTAAATATCGTGACCACAGACAAAACAAGAGTCTGTCTTCTTTCCTGAAAGCATGGTGTTTCTATGGTTACTTCTGAATACTCAAAGCAGTCCAGGGACTGATCTGTTGCTCCTCCCCTCTCTGTTCTGCCCATTAAATAAGCTCAGACCATGATTTCATAAAACTCAGACCACCAACACTGAGCCCACCTGCATCAGTCAAGACACTTGCAGTGTCCATTAGTCCACCTGGTTTTCATCTTAATAAAAATACTGTTTTTAGGTTTTGAAAGGACAATTATATGTAGGTATAGCATTGCCGTGGATCAAACATAAGCGTATGTTGTTGATCACAAAGATGAGGAATGGGTTTGTGACTGTGGGATGGAAAGGCAGAGTTAACATTAATATATTTGATCGTTTTTTAAAATTTTTTTTTAATGTGTATGCTTTGTTATTCTAATGTTATGACCACAGAACAGATGTTGAGAAGGCTAGCGTTAATTTTTTTTTTTTTAATGATTTCTAGTAGCAAAGCTCATGACTGCCTCCTGGTGCACAATTTTAATCTGCAAATCCCAATCTATACTACTTTACAAAGGTTTGGGGTCAGTAAGATATATAGATATGGAAATATATATATATATATATATATTTTTTTTTTTCTGTAACACCAAATCAATATATTGAATGATTTCTGAAGAGTCATGTAACTGAAGACTGGAGTAATGGCTGCTGAAAATTCAGCTTTGTCATTTTAAATAAAAATATCTCACAATATGACTGTTTTTACTATATTTTTAATATGCAGCCTTAGTAATGCAGCCTCTTATCGACCCCAAACGTTTGAAGTGTAGTGTATGTCCAAACAGACTTACTTATTTTTCAGAAACGGTTGCCATGTTCTCAGACAATAAATAACAATAATAAAATATGATCACGTTTCTTGCAGTTTTATTCCCAAAAGGACCAAAAGCATTATTTCCTACTAAAATAATTCATCAACCAGATCTTAACAATTATTTAAATATCTTTAATTTGGCCAATTCAATTTGGTTCATCATTTTGATTTGGGTGATTACAAACATTGTTTTCTTTAGATGTAAGTCAACGATGGGTACAAAATGAACATTTTACTTTCAGACGGACATCCTTTCTGAAGCACCACTGGATGCAAGTATTTCAGAACATAAAAAAAAAATCTATTTATATGGCTACAATTTATTTTTTATTTTTTTGTAAATGACTGCTGCAAACGCAACATTTGCTTGGAATGTGAAACTATACATAATTGGGTTTAAACTACATTTAGCAAAAAGAACATGTATTTATATCATCTCCAAGAAAATTTTAGTGTCTTATTGGTTGAAACATTAATGTCAAGCATCGATGTTTTTCCTTCCTATATTACATAATGCAGACAGCTTACAGTAAGCCTGGATCTGGCAAGGCACTTGATTCTGCTTTAGAACCCTCAATCTACATTCTGCAAAACACAGTTAAAATCAATGTTTAAAATGCTCTAAAAAATATTAAAATGGAAGAAAATAGTATGATACTATTTAATAAATACAATTATTCATTTTCCATTTGCATAAATATCAAACATTCTTTTTAAAAATCCAACAGGCAAAACCACAGTGAACAATTCATTGAACGCTGAATGACACCAGCTTAATCATTTGACTTCCTGTGGTCAGATAAATGGATCAAATACTACTAGAAATTTCAGAAATGGCTCAGAAAACCCAAATATTGGTATTGAAAAAAAATGCTTTGAGAAGAAAAGGTGAAAAAAATAAAATAAAATAAAATAAAAGCAGTGAGCTAGCAGCATTGATTACCATTTAACAGCGGTGTACTTTCCTCTCTACCAGCTAATCATCCAATGCTTTGTTTTATTTCATTACATATTTAAATCCATATTTAAAACCATTTCACAGATGGCAAGATCTTCCATGACTTGAAATTTTCTGCAGATTCTGAAGGAGAGATGAGAGTGGATCCCTGTGGCACCAGGATGGGCTCTCTTTGCTTCTCTTGAACTGGTGCAATGCAACGTCCCATTTTAGCAAAGAGAACAGAGCATTTCTGTATATAATCATTTTCAAATGACGTCTCAACAGGACACTATCTGAAAAATAACAAAATGACAAAACACGTTTAAAGAATGCCAACAGGTCAACTGGCTAAACTAGATAAACAATTGAAAATTAAGAAGAGCAAAGTAAACTCACATACTGCTACTCAGTGTCCATGTAACAGAACCTGTATTTCTGAAAGTTTCGAGCAACTGGGTGTTGCCATTTTCTGTGCCCTTTGGAATAAGTCTGTGTCCCCAAAGTAACGTGCCCGATACAACAAGCCTTCCTCTGCAAACAAGAGCACAGATGTCTAGGTTTTCAGAACATTATGCAAAATTACACCTGCATTATGTGGACAGGCAAAGTTGAAAATATGAAACATTGCTTTACTTATCATCTCTGAAAATGCATTATTAAACAGATACTTCACTTACACCTATGTCGTTCCAAACCCCTAAAAGCTTCGTTCGTCTTCGGAACACAATTTTAAGATATTTTGGATGAAAGCCGGGAGGCTTGTGACTGTCCCATAGACTGGAAAGTAAATTACACTTTCAAGGTCCAGAAAAGTATGAAAGACATCATCAGAATAGTTCATCTGTCATCAGTGGTTCAACCAAATCGTTCTGAAGCGACGACAATACTTTTTGTACACAAATAAAACAAAAATAACGACTTCATTTAACAATTTGTCTCCTCTGTGTCTCTCCACCACTGATGGCAGATGGACTATTCTGACGATGTCTTTCATACTTTTCTGGACCTTGACAGTGTAACTTACTTGCCAGTCAATGGGACAGTCACAAGCCTATCCAAATATCCAAAATATCTTAAATTGTGTTCCGAAGACAAACAAAGCTTTTACAGGTTTGGAATGACATGGGAGAAAATGATTAATTCTGAGATGCAGTATCCCTTTAAGCAGCTTCATATGCGTCACATACTTTGTTGTTTCTCCTTCCAGCAGTTGTTTCTCAGGTTTGATATATAGTCCTCCTCCACACTTTGTTCAACATTCTTAAGATTCATCCCCGTGTATTCTTCTGAGAAGTGGTCGCCCACATAGTAAGCCACCTTCAGAGCGGCAGTGTGTCGCCTGTTTGTGTGGCCCATGGATCTAAAGCAGGTGGAATGTTCAACGTCAGAGATATTTATCACTTGCATGACAACCATCATTCTTTAACTAGATAAACATATTTCTGCTTCGATTTTGAACATTTTTCTTTAACACTGAGATTTAAAGATATGATGACAAACGATATTTTGTTAGCTTAGTTTGACGGCTAAATCAAAACACACAGCGGGATAGAGAAAGTGCTTCATTATAACCATCAAACACACACTGGTGTTAAATAATACGGTATAATACTAATTCACCAAGTACACATGATTTTTTTGTTGTTTTTAAGACAAAGCACATTTTTGATCAATGTTGGTCTTACGGTCTGAGGCTGAGGCTGTATGGAGGACTGGAAACCATCATCTGGCTGAGAGCCGAGACTATGATCAGAATGAGTATTGGCATCAGTTGTACAAACAAGGCAAGGCCACCCTGGATGATAAAAATCATTCATTGAAATTAAACTGTACACCAAGACATAATGCCTGTATACGTCTTTTAAATCCATACCAACAGGCTCAAATAATGCAACGCAACATATCACAAACAATTTTTGTTCTCTTGACCATAGATGCCACACACAGGCTTTCGGTATACAATTTGCATCTCAACTAAATGTATCTTTGCATCTTAGTAAACAAATCAAAAACACTGAGGCAGATATTCTTTTTTTTTCTTCTTTTTTGAAGTGCAAACATCATTTAGTGTTTTCAAGACATCATGTTACGATTTAAAACCTTTTAAGTCCTTAATTTGTAGGAGGGAGAATAAACCCTTTTTGAGACCTGCAGAAACATTTAATAAAGAGCAATGCCCTCTTAATTGTCATTTCACCTGCATATCGAGATTTGTGAGCTCTAGTCAGTCGAAACAGTATATCTATGATATTATGTTATGTTGAATACCAAAGCAATGTTACAATAAATGCACATCTTCCTCCACCTTAACCTACAAGTAAAACATCTGCACAAAACCCCTTATAATCTCTTACTTCTCTCTGTTGTTCTCGTCGTTCGTGACGCGGTTGATGGCCAAACCTCATTCTTCCATTGCTGTACACATGCACATTACCTAGAAGCGTAAACAGAAATGGCACAATGACACATTTCGGCTTTGAATGTATCTGACATGCTGCAATTCTAAAACCACACATAAAAAGGTCACTGGACTCACTGGTGGGAAATCCACCTCCGAAGAACATATTGAAAAGGTCCTCGGGGGAAATATCTGCCTCAAAATTTCTGTGATAGGTCCTGTGCCTGTGAGTCGGATGGGCTTTTTCTTCACCGTAAACATCGTACTGCCTTCTTTTTTCAGGGTTACTCAGAACTGCATAAGCATTACCTATAGCTGTTGAAGACCAGAAAAACAAAACATTTGAGAAAACCACATGCAAACCTTCTGCATACTGATTGCAGAAACCCCGAAGTCATGCATTTTACCTTTAAATGATTCAGTGGCACCAGGCGCATGGTTTTATCTGGATGAAACTTTAGAGCCAACTTTCGGTAGGCTTTTTTCAGATCCTCCTCGGAGGCTTCTTTACTGACTCCAAGAATCTCATAATAGTCCTTACATCTCTTAATTCTGCATCAAAAGAATGACAGATCACAGTAGAATAGGAAGAAAGTAGTCAGGCGGTGAAACCACTATGCATGCACACTTATAAACCAAAATGTTTAGAAATAATAACGATTTCCCGGACTTTTAGGCAAGCAGTGTGAAACAAATAACAGACCTTTTTGACAGCATCCAGCTGCTCTGATGTGTATGGTTTGGTTGATTCTGTGGCACCATGTCCAGAGGAGTGATCTTCAGTGCTGTGGTTTTGGTTTTGTAATCCATCATTTTCTCTACTGTTTTCTTCACTTGTGGAAGGTCCTCCATTCTGAGCAGCAGACTCTAGTAAAGCTGAGACAAGAACACTTTCATTTAAATAAGAAGCACTGGCATCTATATATCTATATATCTATACTAAATCCAACAACCCACTATATCTAATTATCTACCTGTATATCAGTATATTCTAATTATCTATATATTTAACCCACTCTATCTATTTCTCTATAAGTGATAAAATATATATAAATAATAAATACTAAATTTTAATTAAGGTTATATTACATACGATTACGTCCCTTAAGTTACATATGTAAATACTATACAAAGACCTAGTAGAACTGATCTACATATAACCAAGAACTGTAAATATATTGTTCGACAACATACAGTTAACGTTAGATCAATTAAAGGTAGGAAATACTGTTATTTCACAGCCATAATAAAAGCTCGAGATCCCAAGGCCTAATTAGCGTCTAACTACAGACTTCAGCCTTTCTGGTGGCCTTTAAACAGACCTCTTACGATCTCCGCTATTCATTTATTAACATTAAACGCACATCTCGCCTTGTCGGTGGGAAACAGTCTCTGTGCCTTCTCGAGGAACCGTCTGGCTTTGTCGGGCTCGTTATCTCGCAGCGCTGCGATCGCTATTTCGATGCAGCGCTCCGCTTCGTCCTTGTTTGATTCCATTGCGACGGCGGAACTGATGACTGATCTCTTTGCTGACCCCTTAGGACGCAGCCTGATGACGTGTACTGTAACGTCAAGAGTTTTTCACTAGTCAATAGAACGTCCACCTTCCAGTGATGAAAAGACATCAAATTGACATTAAAAAAGCACAACAAACAAAAAAATTGCCATGACGTTTATTTGATTTAAGTTGAACGTCAAATATATTGGACTAGATATAAATTAAACAAATTTCAATGTGGCATTCTGCCGTCAAAGTGAATTTAAAATGATGTTACTGCATCTTCATAAAATCTTAACTAATATTTGACGTCAAATTGCTATCAAGGTTTCCCATACTGTAAAATCTAAATAATGATAAAAAAAAACTGCAGAAAGGACTGATTGTCCTATGTTTATCTGTTTGTATTTTTCCATCCCTTTTTAAGATTTGTACTTTGTATTTCAATAGTCTACAACTAAGATAAAAATATTTATTTTGAGAGTGATGAGGTTTGATCTACTCCATATATTTTTTTTAAAGTTTTTTTTAATTTAAGCTATTTTAGTCACGTTTATTTACAATAATTTGTTATTTTTTACTTTATTGATAAATTTGTTTATTCTGCTTATCGATGTTTGTTCTCTTGAAGTTATTTGTATAATATAATTCATACAATTTATTTAATATATTTTATTTGATAAAAACAATAATAATAATAATAATAATAATAATAATAAAATCCCTTTGTACTTCCGGTAACTTGCTGTGGTATGAAAGCAGAGTGGGTGCACTAGTAAAGGAAGTAACAATCATGGCAAACAAACAAGTAGAAGTGACATTTTATCGGAAATCATGATTACATTATACAGTATAAAACAGATAGGAATAATAACTCGTTTTATATGGGTACCAGCACATGTGGGAATTCAACGAGAAAGTTAGACAAAAGAATCCTTAAAGATGGATGAACCAAGTATAAATATTGCACTTAACAGGGCAGAAAGGAAAACATTTGATATTAAAAGCATGCAACATGAAATGACAGATGTATTGTCAAACAGGTCGCCATTATTACAATATACAAAAGAGCATGAGAAGTAAAACCATTCATAATAGTAGTAGAGAGCAATTCATTTTCACACATATACGAACCGGACATTCAAATCTTAACCAAAAATTACACAGTATTATAATGAAACATAATACTGGTTTATGCGATGTTTGTTAAATAGAAGCAACAGTGGAACACGTTTTGATGATATATGTAGCCTTACTGCATATGCAAGGGAAAGGGAACGACCTAACTTGAATTGCAGTCCTTAGGAATTAAATAATTCATATTAAATAACATATCAAATGATGATCCAAATGCAGGAAAACAATTTTAATATTTATTAGGAACTGTGGATTAATAGACAGAATATGAATTACGTGAGAAACGAGTCATTCTCATCACACAGTAGGTGGCGGTAAGCTCCTATGAAGTTGGTTCGCAACGCGCCATAAATCCAAAAGAAGAAGTAGTAAAGGAACGTCATTGGTGCGTCGTATCAAGTTGTTTATGGGCACTTAGAAAAACGTATTTTACTGGATTGTTGTCAGTTTACACGTTTATGTTTATGCAAAATAAATCTAGAGCACCGACGTGATAAATAATATATTTTTAGTGTGTTTGCGCGTGTGACCTCAAGCGTTCACTGAATAGTTTGCAGCAATGTCGAGCAAATGCTCTTACAATTAACATGGCCACTATTGAAACAAAATAATTTTTATACCTAAAACATGCTTTAGTTATTCAATAACCAGCCGCTGTGTTGTCAATACTGGCTGTAAGCTTATAAATAGAAGAAAGGAAACCCAGACTACCTGCTGGCATGCTCGCCTTGGATGAGAGACTGGCTGACAGTGTGAAAAGTGAGATACAGCCAAGTATGGTGACCCATGCTCTGCATTTAACTCATCCAAATTGCACACACACAGCAGTGAACACACACCTGGAGCAGTGGGCAGCTATATAATCCAGTGCCTGGGGAGCAGTTGGGTGTTCGGTGCCTTGCCTTGCACCTCAGTCATGGTATTGAGGGAGAGAGCGCTGTACATTCACTCCCCAACCTACAATCCCTGCTGGCCCAAGACTCAAACTCAAACTCAACCTTTTGGATTATAAATCCAACTCTCTAACCATTAGGCCACGACTTTACCCAATGAACACAGAGCGAGCCAGCCAGTGAAGAATGAATGGCCATAGTTTCCTTTCATCCTCAGACCCTAAAACCTGAGGAGACATCTATAAGATTAGATTCAACTTTATTGTCATTGTTCATGTAAGGTACAAGGCAACGAAATGCAGTTAGCATCTAACCAGAAGTGCAATAAGCAGTAAGTACGGGATACACAGTGGCTACAATATGTTACAGGTGTACAATAAATATAAGGCAGTACTATGGACATAATTAACTAATTTTTAAATACTATCAGCATGATATACAGATATACTATACAGATGGATTTTGCAATTAGTGTATGTACACTATAATCAGAAACTATGAACATCATACACTAGGACAAAAGACATCAAAAAGTGCATAGAAAAATATTCCAGTGTGCAAATGGATTATTCTGTATGAATGATCAGACAGTAGTACAAGTAATAAAAAATTTAACTGGTAAAAAGCTGCTCTGGTGGAGCACTTCACACAACGTCCCGGAGCAGTTTGTCAGTTGGATTCTCTGTACTTCAAGGAGACCACAATGACCCAGTGCAGTCATGAACAATCCCCCTATATCAGCTTCTACATGGACAGCTCCATATTTTTCGAGGGGGTGCTTGGCTTTAAGTTCCGCATTTTTTGCTGATTCTTTCTTTCAGGTGAATCGGGGAGCAGCGGAAGCTTTGTTCAAGACTCTTGCAAGGCTGAATCAGCACCCTACTTGATGTCTGCTGTGGTGCTGGATCCATTGGCATCTTGTTATCACCACAGATGAGGAGAGTAATTGGCATAGAGCTCATTCAGCTGGCGGTTGAGGACACCAAGTTTAATCAAGCACTAAACAGAGTTCATAACTGTGAATGTCTCTCAGGCAAAGCAGTTGTTGTTCTACCAAATCTGATGGCCACTTTGAATTCTGATGGCTAGCTGAAAGCTTTGGTGAATCTGTCCAGGGCTGGCCTACATTATCGAGTTGTCAGAGAATTGAGGAACTACCCAGCCATAAGAAGGCTTGTCTATATCACGCAAACCTGATGGGGAGGCAATGAGGAACATTAGAGGCCTGTGCTGTAGTTCAGACTATGATGAAGATCACTGCAGAAGCCTTCACACCAACTGTGATCGTCCCTGTGGACCTGTTTCCTCACACTCCTCACTGTGAACTAGTGCTTGTGTTTGAGCTATAGTGGCTGTTTTTAAGAGTTGTTTTTGGAATTCATTAACTTTTTATTTTTGCCATTAAATGTCAGTGGAAAATTGTCAATGCAGTTACTCTCTTAATATATTTATTATTGTAATCTAAATCTATCAAATATATTTTTGCTACTTTAATAAAAAAATCACCATAGCAGAATCTCAGTGATACTAAAATAACACAATAATGCCGTATTAGTTTTCTTCTAGCAAATCCCTTACATTGTCACTAGAGGGTGCTATTGCGTCATCCCTCCATTTTGTACAACGCTGCATAGATGTGGTGCACTGTTAGATAACCTATGTCACACTTTCATAACTAACTTGATCAGACAATCCAGTGCTTTTATGTATACTTACAGGATTTGTTAAGTCTGATGGTAAGTATGATCAAGTTGTGAAAATAGGACGGATTCCTTAAGCTTTAACAGAAAGTTTACATTTAAAAATATCAATGCAACAGAATAAACATATCTTGATGAGCACAACTATCATTTTTCACCTTCATGTGCTATGCTCTTTCTGTTTAAGTATGGACACAGATCCACCACCATGTATTCAGTATCCTTCAGTATGACACAGTTATGTCTGGTCGAGAAAGGCTGATGATTTGGATGAAGCAAGCTTACTACAAATCACCTACTGAACAAGGCAAAAACTGTATAGTAAGTGCACAGATTGAGTGAACATTAAGTAAATGCTTTTTGACCAGAGTCAGTATACTGAGCCATTTTGTGTAATATGAAACAGTTACACAATACAATACCATTCAATTACTGTAATCTGCTCAGCAGTACATTTTGAAATTGGAGATGAGATCCGGCTATGGGAAATTATAGTAGCCCACAAGAACTTCCCTGTTTGATGAACTACAGACTTCTTGTCATTTTAGCACTCAAGGATCCTTATTTCCTCTTTGTAACATATGCAGCTCTTCAGAAAATAGCGTATGTTCACCAGTACGCCTACAGTATGCTGCTTGTTTAGACTAGTAACAAACAAAAAAACAACCAAACTGTTATTCTTTTAAAATAGCCCGCTGAAAGGTTTGCATTTTTATTTACAGCATTGTGAGATACAGTAACCCCATTCACAGACAACAATTGACTTGAGATATATTTGTGATAGAAGTGCAAAGGCTTGCATTTTCTAATTAACACATGTATATTAAAAGAGACAAGCTTTGTACAGATGTGATGTGATCTGCATCACACACTGTGAGAGTAAACGGATGAAGTGTTGCCTGTTAAAGCCCAGCGTACATGGCGTCCACAACATAAGCATCAGATAACCAGGCAACCAATGAAACTGGTAGGGCTAGATGGCATCCTCTCAGCCTCGCCCAATTGCATCATTTGCAACGAAATCAGAGGCGTAGACACGCAAAAACTTGAAAATTAAACCACTTGACTGGGGAACCTGCCTGCTAGCATCGAATCAAATTGCTATAATTCTTTATAGTTGCATCGCAAACAAGGTAAGCAGATGCGCGGATGCGGCTTTATTCCAGCGTGCCTTTGAGACAGATGTCACACCCATTTTGTGCAGAATTGAATGTATTCGTTGCATGAGGGCTTTGTCTTTTAGAATAATGCTAACTGGAGTGACAGGTGGCTTTTCTTTGTTGATGGTCGTGGAAATATAATCGACTCGTTCTCTTGACAGGAGACAATAACGAGCATGAAAGAAATGGCCGAAACGACGATAACAGAGGATGTTTATGACGATTCATACGAGGAGAAACCGGGCCCAAAACCCCCTGTCCAAATCGTTTGGAGAAACGTTATATTAATGTCCCTATTGCACCTAGGAGCTCTTTATGGTCTGACGATTCTTCCATTTGTCTCTTCCTTAACGCTGATCTGGAGTGAGTATGTGACTGCTAATTCTGAACGGACTGACGTTTTTGACCTTTTTTATTTTATGGCGATTGTTTATGTATATGAGACTGCATAATGTTGTAATGTTTGCAATTACGGGTTTTGATCTACTGTGGGTAGATATTTTAATCATATTAATTAAGACAGATGTAGACTTTGAATACATGTAAAGTTAATTTCACGTTTATGTTCACTGAATGTCTATTTTGTGCAGTCTTCGTGAAATACATTGGAAATCGATTAATTAGTGTGTATTTTATATATCAAAATATATCAAATTAAACAGGAACAGGAATCCTGCTGATTTGTATTAGGCTATATCAGTTCAGTTTTTTTCTACATCCATTGACCTGATTATGAATCAATCTATAAATCAGACATGGCATTAGCTGAAAATATTTTTTTTTTATCATGTACATTTTTAATCTCTTTTATACTGCCATGCAACGTTTGCTGTCAGAAGGTATGTGTGGTGTATGGTGGTTATGTATGTTTTTATGTAGTGTTCCTGTAGCTCAAGTGGTAGAGCATTGCGTGATCAAGCTTCCACAAAGTTGAGGGTTCAATTCCCAGGGAACACATGATAGGTCAAAATTGATAGCCTGAATGCAATGTAAAGCGTCTGCTAAATGCATAAATGTAATTTAATATAACCCCTATTGCTCATATATAATTGGTAAAACTCAGCAACACTCCACAGTTTCGCTTTCTTGTTTTGCAGGTATTTCCTCTCATAAGGGTGGAGGTGTTCTTCCCTTAAAGATTCAAAGTTGTGATTACTATTCTCAGATATTATCAATTACTGTGTCATATTTTTTTTTGAAAAGCGAAAAATGTCAGGCCACTTTGTCTCAGCTAAATTTGTTATGTAGCTCAATGTTAAAAGTGTTTTGTAAGCATGCGTGTGTGCAAGTGTGACAGCGAGACAGTCCTGTGTATAATTTGAAATCCTACCAAAAGCTATAAACGTGCTCCTCTGTTGTGTACAGTTTTGGAGTCACATCGCCGCAAAATATTGTACCCTGGTGAACAAAGAACAATTGCTGTTGAAAAAGGCTCTCCATTGTAAATTGAGCCGGGTCATAACAGTGTGCCTTTATTCACAGTCTGTGGCCTAGTATCCCACATCCCTTGCAGCCTTGTCTGTCAACACACAGCGAGACATTTTGTCCTCTTATAGAGCGAACCAAGGGTGCACTTACAGTTACACACTATGCAAGCTGTGTGTAGTTCAGACTAATTTGTTTTTAAACATTCTGCTCTGTTTTCTCTCTTAATGTGACAGCGGGAGTGTGTTTCATGGTAAGCGCTCTAGGAATAACCGCCGGCGCCCATCGCCTTTGGAGCCACAGGTCCTACAAAGCCTCATTGCCATTACGAATCTTCCTAGCAACTGCAAACTCTATGGCTTTTCAGGTAAAACATTTTTTTTTAAGTGGATGAATCAATCTTTCACATTTAATAATGCAGAAACATTATTGTAGCTCAGATGGAATAGTGGTTAAAGATTTGGGCTAATATGTAGTATGTGTATATGTATATAGTACACACACACACACACTATTCTGTACTGTACAAAATGAATATCATATTACAGTTTCATTATCACCTTTCACTCACTTGTACTCAATGTTGAGTATGGCAGGTATACTATGCAATGACAATAATAATTTATATATATCCATTTAGAATGATATCTATGAGTGGGCCAGAGACCACCGTGTCCATCACAAGTTTTCTGAGACTGATGCGGACCCCACATGCCCACAAGGTTTCTTCTTCTCTCACATCGGCTGGCTGCTGGTCCGCAAACATCCCAGAAGTTATTGAGAAAGGACGCAAACTGGAGCTGGTGACCTAAAAGCAGATTCGAATGTTTCAGAGGACAGTGGGCAAACTTGGATATTTCATAATGGGGTCGTAATGTTTAAGAGGATAAATCTTCTCACCTAATAAGTTTGATAAATGTTTCACCTACACTACCATATGTAAAATTTTCAAATTTTTTTATTTAATATTACTCAATGTGAGTCATGGCGGGTATACTATGCAATGACAATAATAATTTATATATATCCATTTAGAATGATAATCTATGAGTGGGCCAGAGACCACCGTGTCCATCACAAGTTTTCTGAGACTGATGCGGACCCGCACAATGCCCACAGAGGTTTCTTCTTCTCTCACATCGGCTGGCTGCTGGTCCGCAAACACCCAGAAGTTATTGAGAAAGGACGCAAACTGGAGCTGGCTGACCTAAAAGCAGATGGGGTCGTAATGTTTCAGAGGAGGTCAGTTGGGAAATTGTGATATTTCATAATATAATAAGTTTCATAATCTTCTCACCTACACCACCATATAAATGTTTGGGGTATGTCAAATTTTATTTTTTATTAATATTTTTATTCAGGCAAGGATGCATTAAATCGATCGAAAGTGACAGAAAAACATTCATATTGTTACAGAATATTCCAATGTTAAAATTAATTCTGTTATTTAGAAAAAAAGCAGTTTCAATATTGATAATAATAATAAATGTTTCTTGAGCACAAATGATTTCTTGAAGGATCACGTGACTCTGAAGACTGGAGTAATGGCTGCTGAAAGTTCAGTGTTAGTACCACAGGAATACATGACAATTAAAAAATATAGGGTGTATTAGTTAAAATATTCATTACACCTGTGATCCCGCAATTAGGAGCTGTCATTTGTACCAGGTCCCATATTTAGCACTAGTTAGTGTGGAATATTCAATATTCCTTCCCATCACTTTGAATGACATCCAACAAAAGTCCTGAGCTTCTTGATAAGAGTTTAAAGGGTTAGTTCACCCACAAATGAAAATTTGTCTGAGTTTTCTTTATTCACCCTTGAGGCATCCTAGGTGTATATGACTTTCATCTTTTAGATGAATCCATTTGGAGTTATATTAAAAATTGTCTGATCTTTCAAGCTCTCTCATTGCAGTCAGTGGATGTTGCATTGCTTCAGTCCAAAAGAAGTTCAATAAATAGCACCCAATCATAAAAAAGTGTCTCACGCGGCTCCAAGGAGTGAACAAATGCCTCCTGAAGCGAATTGTTGCATTTTTTGTAAGAAAAATATCCAAGGTTTCTGCATATTCAAAACGTAATAATCACTTGAATTTAGCTTGTGCTCACTGTTGTAAAACAAAGCAATTCCGGTGATTGATGTATGAGGTCAGCTGTGTGCATACGCCACTCATAAGTGATGCACGCAGAAACGCAGCGGAGAGATCAAAACAAAACAATGGTCATTAATTAGAAGTACAAGATGAGGATTTGTTAAGAAGAAAGTCAGGGGATTTCGATATAAGCCAAGAGGAGACTGGTTTTCCTTTTCTAAAGTAAGAAAACTTTGCTTCCTTTGATCCTGTTAACAAACATTGGTTTTGACAAGACTTATGTGCAACGCTGACCTCATACATCACGCTCCCGGAACTTCTTCTGTGTACAATTGTTGGCGCAAGCTAGATTCAAGTGATTATTATGTTATGAATATGGATATTTTTCTTACAGTAATGCATTGATTCACTACAGAAGGCCTTTGTTTCACCCCTCGGGGGCTGTGTGAGACACTTTTTAATGGATGGGCGATTTCATTTGGACTGAAACACTGCAACACCTGCTGACTGCAATGAGAGAGCTTGAAAGATCAAAGACAATTTTTAATATAACTCTGACTGGATTCATCTAAAAGATGGAAGTCATATACACCTAGGATGCCTCGAGGGTGAGTAAAACGCAGCCTATTTTTCATTTTTGGGTGAACTAACCCTCAAAGAACATTTCAAAGGATTGCTAGATAAGATAGTGGGAGAATAACTGGTTAGTCAGCATAAGGAGAACATGTCACCATGTCATCATGTACAACAGTGATAAAATGACAATAGGATTTTTTTTTTTTTTTTATCTGTCATTTTTCTGTCCTTAGGCATTACAAGTTATCTGTGGTGGTGATGTGCTTTCTCATCCCCACATTTGTACCTTGGTTCTTTTGGGAAGAGAGTCTTTTGACCAGTTACTTAGTCCCTTGTCTGATGAGATATACTGTGGTCCTTAATGCGACCTGGCTGGTCAACAGTGCAGCTCACATGTGGGGAATGAGGCCCTATGACCACAACATCAATCCCAGAGAGAACAAGTTTGTTGCCTTCAGTGCCATTGGTAAGAACAATGTATTTTTATTTATTTATTAGAATATATGTTAATTTATGTTTAAATCATCTAGTTTTTACATTTATTTATTAAATAATAAATAATATATATATATATATAAATACAGAAGCCGTTAAACTGCTCTATGTATTTTAAAATAAAATATATTAATTTGTAAAATAATATCAATATTATTAAAGCTGTAAAAACACATTTAGTCACACGAATAATGCAAGATATTGTACATGAATGCACAAGTAAACTAAACAGAGCAACAGCATGTACATACAGTACCCTTCAAAAGTTTGAGGTTGGCAAGATTTTTTATTGTTTTGAAAGTAGCCTTTTAAAGAGATGAAAATTAGCCCATGATTTACTCACCCTCAGTGTTAAAGGGGTGTTTAATGCTACATGCGCTTTTACAAGTTGTTTGAACTGAAATGTGTGTTTGCAGTGTGTGTACACAACCATGCATATAATGATAATAATCCACCCAATGTTTTTATTAGTCTAGTTAAAGCTGCGGTAGGGAACTTTTGACGCTCTAGCAGTTAATAAACAGAACTGCTTGCGTCTTGTGGAAGAACATTGTAGCCGGAGCTACTTCTCTCTGTTTATGTCTATGAAGAATCACAAAGGTACTGGGTTACTCCGCCGCGGTACCCCCGAAGCAATCTAAAATAGTCAGAATATAAACACTTATTATAGATGTACCCTAGTGATTCAGGACAAGCTAAAAACACGGTTTGGAAAACGGATTCATGATGTACTCGCTTATTATATACATTTTTCTACATTTTGAACACAAACAAAGTTACAGACTGCAGCTCTGATTGGTTGTTTATTACCGGGAGCGATGGATTTCTGCAAATGGCAATAGGACCACTGGGAGGAGCCAGAGGAGCTTGATTTTTTTTCACAGATTATCTATCTCATATTCTACTGTCAGGACGTAATGACAGGTGTAACAAATATGTAAAAAATATATTTTTACCTACTGCAGCTTTAAAAAAATTTGCCATTCTTAAATCAAAACAATCTCAGATGCCCCTCCCACAATAGTTTGATTGACAGTAGCGTTTCAGCACAGACTGGACTGGTGTCTTACCTTAGACCCACCCTGAGTGAGCTATTATCAGTCCACCATTGTTTCACCACCGGAGCAGATGTAGACAAGAATGACTCTTAAGTGATTGAGTTTTTTTTTTATTGGATGTAATAATGAACACAGCAGTTTTCATTTACACCTGAAATCTGAGCTGCTGAAGATGCAGTGGATTACATTTGTTTTTGAAGGGAATGCAGCCTGATCTACCTAAATGTGTCTATATTCACGTGAATCATTGGTGATCCAACTTCACCAACAGAAGAAATTAATATAAGGTTTTTAAATCTTTGCAAATTGCCTTTTTTAATAATGTGCTAGTTTCAGATGAATGCAGCTAAAGTAAACAGTCCATTAGAAAGTGACTGGAAGAGAGGGGCGGGATCAGCAGAGCTCATTAACATTTAAAGGAAAATGCTACGAAACCGATTGCTCTGAAAAGAGAGGTTCTTTACAGGGGAAAAAAGTTGTAGTTTTACACTACCATTGAGAAATTTTAACCAAACTATGTTACAGACTTTTCATTAAGACCCTAAAGAATCTTATCAACTTGTGGAAAATGAACCCTTTAATAAAGACTTTCTGAAGCAAAATGCGTTAGTGTAAGAAAAATATAGATTTTTAAAAATAAATAATAATAAACTTCCAGTAGCTTAAAGGGGTCATATGACATGATTTAAAATTTTCCTTTCTCTTTGGAGTGTTACAAGTTCTTGGAGCATAGAAGATCTGTAAAGTTACAAAGACTAAAGACTCAAATCCAAAGACATTCTTTATAGGGATATGACGGTATCAAATTTTCCTGTTGCGATTTAGTTTAAAAAAAGTGGTCATAACACAGTATAACAGGTTAAATTACTATTGTCTTATAACAAAAATAACTGAACATTTAAATACAATAAAGCAATACAGAAATATATAAAAAGTTAAAAGTTTTAAACAGATTAAAGTGCAAAAGAACTATAAAGACCAGGTACCACTTTACAATAAGACCTCATTAGTTAACCTTAGTTAATGGATTAACATTCACAATGAGCAATAGATACATTTGATACAGAAGTTATTAATCGTTGTTAAAAAAATACTTTAATACTAAATCTTAGTTTGCTCATTAAATAACACAGTTATATATGTGTTATATATTGGAATAAGATTATGAATGTTCAGAAAAAAATTTCATTGGCAGTTTATGTTAACTAATGAATTAACTAATGTTAACTAATGAAGCCCTAATGTAAAGTGTGAATGAACAATAACGAATCAAAACACTTTCAAACAATATCTAGAACTTGTTGTAGTCCAGATTAAAAAGAAAAAAAAGTTTGAAAATAAATAGCCTATTAAATCTAAATATTTAAGTATTTGGTGCTGTGATGAACATCATAAAATACACTAATCTGAATGGCTATTTAAAATTATTTAAATATGTTTTAGAAAGTAGGGCAGCTGCTTTATTTATGGGGTTTCCAGGGTAAAGGCTACATTTTCTACAGTTTATCGCCATCTGCTGTCAGAGAGTGAATGTCCTTTCATTCAGCACTTCTCTCACGCTGTTCCCCCATGTGCTTCTCATGCATGCTTGTTTACATCAGAGCGCACACAAGTCTTTCAAGCAGCATACAGCTGTGTTATGAATTTTGAACAGTGGATGGGAATAGTATTCTTAAAATGCATTCCAAATTCGGAATAATATGTAATTATTTACAGTTTCACGCATTACCTATTACTGACCATTTCTTTATAAATTAAGAGTTAACCCAACCCTCTAGGGACACCTTGGCAATTGAATCGCCATTGGCTAGTAATTTGTTTTAGTTTACTCACCTGACTGATATATATATATATATATATTAGGGGTGTAACGATACGCGTATTCGTATTGAACCGTTCGGTACGACGCTTTCGGTTCGGTACGCGGTACGCATTATGTATACCGAACGGTTCGTTGGAGTAATTAATTATATTTGAAAAAAAAAAAAAAGAGAGAGAAAGAAATATAATGATATGCGTTCAACAAGGTAGCCCAATAACCCAAACAACGTAACAGGCAACGCCCCTGACACTCCCGAAGAAGAAAAAAACACCATCTTATATGTTTATGTTAGGCTACTCAGCAGGCGCTCGCTCACTCAGTACGCGCTGAAGGCTCGTTGCAAAATAGCCAATGTGTTTAACAGACTAGAAATGAGAAGATCCTCCAATAACCAACAGGTCTGGTGTTTGGGTGCACTTTGGATTCCCTTTAAGCTATAATGGTGATGGCAAGAGAGTGGTGGATAAAAAAACAACGGTATGTCGCATCTGCAACATGACAGGGTACACCAGCGGGAAAAAAAAAAAAAAAAAAAAAAACGCCAGCGAGAATATCTGGGATATATGCGTCAGTACTATCTGGGAAAAGACGAAAAAAAGGAGAAACATGCACGCAGCAAACTATCCCTGCAGCATTTAGACACTAGTAGCTTACAGGGAATCCAACCCAAACACCAGACCTGTTGGTTATTTTAGGATCTTATATTTCTGGTCTGTTAAATGCATTAGACATTTTGCAACGAGCCTTCAGCGCGTGCTGAGTGAGCGAGCGCCTTAGGGGCCGTTCACATATCGTGCCTAAAAACGCATGGAAAACGCTAAGCGCGTCTTTCTCCTGAGGCGTCTGTCTTTGCTAAGCAACAATGACGTGCTCTCTCCATGAGACGCGGAAATTTCAGCGAAGGATAAATGGATTTGCAGCTCTAAAAATCGCTTGCAGTAGCTCTGCTACTGAATTTATTTCAAAATTGCAATCCATATACAACTATGATCAGCTGTTCCTTCATCTTGGCTGAGCTCTCAACGTTGTTACGGGAAAGGATGAAGCTGATTGGTTGGTTCTTGTCACATGACCCGCGGTGCGCTTGCGGCATTCTGAAAAGTTGAGATGTTTTTACATTTTGCTGTATCTAAAACGTATCGAACCGAACCGAACCGAACCGTGACATCAGTGTATCGTATCGAACCGAACCGTGAATTTTGTGAACCGTTACACCCCTAATATATATATATATATATATAATCACAACTTTTTAAATACTCAAAAGTACACTCTTAACATGAGTCAGTCAAACATTATAATATGATATTAGGGTAATCAAGTATTATTTAATGATAGAACTTGAGCAATTATAATTAAAACTTGGTAACCATGTATAAATGCATAGACATTTTAACTGAATTTAGGACTGGTGGTGGTGCTTTTTAGGGTCATTCATTGTCTCTGTAAAAAAAAAAAGGGTAAAAAATAACAATAATATTGATACGATAACAATAATAATATGAATTTTGCTAATAAGAACAGTATAAAAAGCACTTACTGTAGGATAACCGAGCCGCTGAATTCATGAATATTAATCAGGTTGTGTGCGTTCACTCGAACTGATTCACTGAAATCAAAATGGATGATAATAGATGAGCACCAGCCAATGAGATTGCAAACCCAGCAGTTCTTAAAAGCTGAAAAAATTCAAAGGAACTTTGTAATTTTGACAGGAAAATACAACAGAGAATATCGTTTACATGTTGCGCGGCAATTCTGCATGCATGTAAGACTCTCTCACTCTCTCTGCTCTCACCAAAACGATGGTCAGTCATGCGCCAATGCACTAGAGTTTACGGTACATCAAATGCAGTTGCGCTGAGCATCCATTGAGATGAAATGAATATAGCACAGATCGCTTGATGGAGAGTGTAACTCAGAAGCGCTCAGTCAGAGTGGTCAGTGAGTGAAAATATTTTTGCTAGACTTATACTTCGCTTCCAACTCACACACTGACGAGAACAACAATAATAATAATAAAAAAAAAATGACTCTGCGACTTTGTTCATCTGAAAGAGGACTGTCAGATAAACCTAGGATGCCCTGAGGGTGAGTAAATCATGGGCTATTTTTTTTTCATTTCTGGGTGAACTATCCCTTTAAGATCACCAAGGCTGCATTTATTTGATAAAAAATACAGTTAAAACTGTTATACCATCAAATATTTTAAATATAAGTTTTTATATATACACTGTTTTTTTTAAGTTTGTTTAATTTTCTTTTCAGGATTATTGATGAATAAGAAGAACAAAATTAATTTGAAATTTTATATGTACTGATTGGAAAATATATACATTTATTTTCAGGTGAAGGATTTCACAACTATCATCACACATTCCCCCATGATTATGCTACAAGTGAGTTTGGCAGTCGGCTGAACGTGACCAAAGCATTTATAGATCTCATGTGTTTCTTTGGACTGGCCAAGGATTGCAGGAGGGTAACTCGGGAGACTATCATGGCCCGTGTTAAACGCACCGGTGATGGCAGCCACAAAAGTGGTTGATTTGTTCAGTACATATCAGAAAACAAACAAAAAAAAAGTTATAAGACAACATATACAAAAGCATTTGCAGCATTTCGTAGTGAGCATTGAAGATTGATCTATATACACTCTCATTTTAAATAAAATCTCTAGAGTGTGTTGGACTAATATGTGTTCTTAAGAATTATTTCCTTTTCATGAAGTGTATTGGACTGTGGGGTATTATTTTCGGAGATTGTAAAGGCCATGGATTGGGAGGATAATTATTTCTCAGTCTGCCTCAAGAGGCAAGAGATGGTACTTCACTAGTTAAACAGCTATGTGCCTCATTACAGCCCTCTCTCATGAATAGGTTGACCCATGTTTTCTCTGGCTTAAATTAGAAGTTATTGTTCTAATTTAAAAATATCATTCCAGTGTGCTATGCAAGCTGTAAAATTAAGATGACATACTATTAATATGCTGGCACCTTTTTATTTTTTTTTATTTTTTTTATTTTTTTTTTATATTTCTGAAATGATAAAAGCTGATTTCCATTTAAAACTGAAAAAACTTTAATGACCACCAAAAGACTTATTTATAGGTCAGTATATGTAGTCAAATATAAGACTATGCCACAGAAAATCCATGGGAAAATAGTTCTTGATTGAGTTAAAATGTTGACTTTATATAACTGCGGTTAGTTTTGTTTAGAATGGGTTTGTTAGTTTTGACAGTATGCATGGAAATGCATTTTCTGGCTTTATTCATAAAATATTTAATTTTGCATTTGCACTTTGCACTTATTTATTTTAATTTATTTTTAAAGAAAATATTTTACATGCCAGTGCGAACGTCCTCAGAGCAGTGGTGCTTATAATGAAGAATTCCCTAAAGGAAAATGAGCAATTCAGTTTAATTTCTTAATGATCATTTTCCATGTTGCATAGCTCTTTATCTGGTTTCCTAGGACTCTTGTGGTTCTGTAAAAAAGTGAACTCTTTTCTAATTACAAATATATTAAAGTATCAAAGGACTATTCAAAGTATTATGAAAAAATAATTAACCAAAAAAATAAAAATAAAATAAAAACAACATTTGAAATAAATTTGACTTTTGAGGTAAAAGTATTAAGGTGTACACTTGTTCTAGTGGATTTATTATAGGACATGTATTTGTTCTTGTAAAATAATCAAAGGATTGGAAAGTTGAATTGTCTTCATCAGATATCATCTTGCCCTTTTCCTTTATACCTTCAGATTTGGGGTTAGACTCAAAAATTGAAAATACAAAGATTATGTATAGCATCAGAAAAATTATTTCAAATTTATGAAGTTTTATGAAATCATTCAGGATGGGCTCTTTTCTTGGCTCTTCTGTGACAAATGAACGATCACCTGTAGCTCCCTATATACCTGTAGGCCTATTTTTTTTTTCTCATAAATGTTTGACAGGTTGATATGGGTATGCATTTTTTCAAATGCTATATATATATATATATATATATATATATATATATATATATATATATATATATATATATATATATATATATATATATACTCTCACTAAATGTTTTATATATGTATATACACCCATGTTTAAGAAGGAAACACAAATTGACACTGTATATTTCAACAAAATTATTTATACAGTGTTGACCTTTGATGTCGGAGAGTTTTAATGGGCACAGTTTCAAGGAATGATGTTTCATGTACCATAAACCAATATTTCAATAAGTGGAAGAGTTTTCCGAATTGTACCGTGAGTTTTATGAATCCATATTAATCTTTTCTTAATTGAATAAAATGTGTGTATGTCTGAAAATGTAGTCTCAGCAAACCTTCTTTTATATCGCTGACCACAGTTTATATTCATAAGTTTGTGAGAACACCATGTCAGTTTAAAAAAAAATAATGCAAAAATAGCTACAGTTTACTCTGTGCGATTTATCCGATGATGTAAACGGTCCCTCGTGCATGAAAATGACAGCGGTAAAGAAATCGTGAAAAATGTTTTTTTTTTTTATATATATATATTATTTTGACTGGATTTGAGTTATGATTTTGTATGTAACCCTAATTTATCCCACCCAAAAATAGATAGATAGATAGATAGATAGATAGATAGATAGACAGACAGATAGATAGATAGACAGACAGATAGATATGTATTTATTTATTGAAATCTGAACCTCTAGGCCTATTAATAAATTCCTGATTTTTAATTAGTAGATTTAACTATATTTCAGCTGCGAAAGAATAAAATTCTTTATTCTTTATAGTAGCCTATTTAGTCGATGATTGCGCATCGTTTTAAAATAAAGAATATTTCTTTTTGGAACGTTTCTTTTAGATTTTTACTACAGTAGCCTATAATCTACTCCCATTCAAATAGACCAAACGGGATTTAGAAATTAATTTAGAAATCTTTTTACGGCGGCAAATTCGTTTTACATCAATCTCATGAAAGCCTTTCAGAAACATCCCTCTGGAATCTCCCAAATAACTTTCCTAATCCTAATTTGCACACGAGAAGATACGCGGACGTCAAAGATGCAGAACCTAAAGGTCATGAAGGGTCAGCTAAGGACTAAACTGAGAGAAAAGGTAAAACAACACTCTAAAAAATGGCATAGCCTAATTCCTGCTGTTTATTTGAATCTAATTAAACTCATCGCGCGCATGGGTTAAGTTTAGCTGCTTTGAAATAATAAATTTAACGGAATCAGCGAAATTTATTTATTCCAATAAATGTTTAAACTATTTTTACTGAATCCAATTTATTAGCCTTTCTTTGTCGTATTTAAACGTGGCTATAGCGGATCCTGGCTAAATTGGTAGATTAAATCTATGCTTATAATAGTATAACTTAACTCCTCAAAACGCTACAAAGAACATGTCTTTTGATCCAGCAGATAATATCAGTAATCCCTGAGTTTGATCAGCCACTACTGTAGCCTATCAAACCCTTTAATGCAGCTCTTGAAATTGAGTTTTAAGGCACAACCTTAGAGATGCCATCCTAATTTCATATTAATTCACTCCAACTGTTAGCACGCAGGGAGCTCTTTCCAGCTATTTGTCCTGGAGGAGCCCAGGGTGCCCTTTTGATCATTTCAATCTCTCTCTGGTACAATAGTTCTGATTGGCTGAACGAGTAAGAAAAGGGAAAATCTTTAATTAAGCAGATAATCTCTTGTTGGGATGAGAGGAGCTCCATTTCAGAACCCCCTTGGCTCACACATGAGACCCCCAGCCTCTGAATCCTGGATGTAGGTTATATAGAGCTCTTGCAGACCCCTCTGCTTTACAAGGTGAAGAGTCTGCCAGTCGCCTTTCTCAGGATGTTCATGCATTTGGAGGTTTATTATTACGCTTTCATCCTGATGGCTCACATGAAGTCTTGCTGCAGTTGGTGAGTTCAGCGTTTTATTGTTCTTTAAGCAGACGATGTTGATGCTAAATGTAGCATATTTATATCGAGCGTTTACATTCTGTGTTTATCTCTGGATCTCTGTCTGGATTAAAAAAGTCGGAATGAAACAGACACTCCAGCTCATCAGTTCCCATAAAGACGCGTTGAGCCTCGTTTCATTGGTTAGAGGAAAAAAAGCGAAACGCTGTGTTCTCATTTATAAACTTTTAATTATACAAAGAAAATTTGTATGAATGTATGTGTGTACACAATGTATGTGTGTGTGTGTATATATATGTATGTATGTATGTATGTATTGTATGTGTGTGTGTGTGTGTATGTGTGTATGAAACTCCAATGAAACCTTTTATTTTGAGACTGTAATTTCCATATGAACATGTGGTTGAGATCAGTAAACTATGTAATTAGATAAAATGATTTTAAAAAATGATTTTTTATCAATGTGAAGCTTTACTTGTAATTTCATATGGAATGTATACAAGTTATGGGTCAGCTGACTTATTAGGCTGCTCTGTCTTCCAGGTCAGTGAATAATTTCCTGATGACTGGCCCAAAGGTAAGCCAACATCTTTTGATCTGCTTTGCTGATCTTTATCAGGAGAGAGAAACTTCAAAAAGTCAAACTCATTAATGGATTCGGGTAGTTAATGTTTGACGGTGACCCTGTGATCACAATGCAAGCAAGTGGAGAATTAAAAGCTGATAGCAGCACAGGTGCTGTATTTCTTGAACATGTATCTTCTGTGGATTAGGTATTACTTGCTGCTTGGGGTGGACTGGACCATATAGCTTTCACACACTTCAGTTCATTCACTATGTGAAGTTGTGAGGACTTTTACTGAGTGGCAAGGGAAGGGGCCTTTGGTGGGTGGTCATCATTAGCAACCCAGCCGCCTATGAGAGCACTTGTGGTGCTCTCTCTTCTAAACCACTTGAGACATATTAGATTGTATAAACCACAGTTTCACAGCCACATAGACCCTTTTTGTTTACTTTTTGTGTGCATTTCTTGTGGAACCAGGAAAAAAAATGTACCCCAATATTTATAATATTTAAAACTTAAATATTAATTGTAAAATTATTTAAGGAATAATGCTATCATTTTTAAGCTATTATCATTATTATTATTATTATTATTATTATTATTATTATTTTTAAATAAATAATTGTATAAATGAATATACAGCAAACATACATTTTACACCACTTGGGAACCATAGGGAAACGTTTACCCTATTTGTAACAGAAGTAATGGTGTCATTTTGGTGCTCTTTTTAAGCATTATTTTAGTATCAGTTAGATAATTTTATTATTTTTTTATGATTTTTTATGTAACTTTTGTTGAAGTTTCAGTATTTTTGTTTTTATAATTTTTTATTAGCCTTTGATTTTCAATATGTCTACATAGTTTTTATTATTATTTCAGTTTTAGTTATTTTAGTACATCAAGTGAAACTAGTTTAAAATGAGAAATATTAAAAGGTTTATATATATATATATATATATATATATATATATATATATATATATATATATATATATATATATATATATATATACACCTTTTAATTAATATTTTTATTTCAAATTACAAAAAGTGTTTCTTTTTCTTTAATTAACTATAAATCCCCTTTTTCAGCATATAATTTATTAATTGAATGTACAGCAAACAATAATTTTACATTGTAGAACCACAGGGAAACGTTTGTTAATATTTGCAACTTTAATACAACTTCTAAAATGATTTAAATAGACATAATGGTGTCATTTTACAGCTTTATAATTTTTTTTTGTAACATACAGGTGCATTTTTATACGAACAGTGCAGGCTGAGAATTAAATCTAATATTATCAATAGTTTTAGTTACAGTGTGTTTTGTAAACACGTGATATTGAGCCTGTATTTCATCCCAAATCTTTTTGGTGTGGTTTGCATTATTTCAGGCCTACTTGATCTACTCCAGCAGTGTGGCCGCAGGAGCTCAGAGTGGGATTGAAGAGTGCAAATATCAGTTTGCGTGGGACCGCTGGAACTGCCCAGAGAGGACTCTTCAGCTCTCCACCCACAGTGGACTCAGAAGCGGTGAGAACTATGACCTGTGCTCTATCCATGTTTTATGTATATCATGCTTTCAGGTTAAATACATATATTTTAATAGAATAAAAGTACAAGAGTGTGTGTTATGCATACTGTGTGTCAAATCCCATCTGTATCGATCACAGATACATCACTTAAAACAAACACAACAATCCTGTTTAAACCACAGAGAACCATCTCCCAATGTTGATGTGCCTGAACACTGCATTCTTGAGTCAATTAAACCTGGTCTGTTAATAGGCAAATTGAAAAGCCACCAAAGAGTATATTGTGCACCAGAGTGAGTGAGTGAAATGGACGCCCTCTCGAGTCAAAGGGTGTGGGTCAAAGGTTTACCTCAGACCCCTTTCATTAGGCATTCCTTAAGTGCCAAAGAGGGGACCTGTCGCAGGCCAGTGCCGACCCCAGACCACCAATGTCTGAGAGCAGACCAGCAGCGCTACTGAAGCACGGGGAATAAGAGTCAAAAGCTATCATTACTGAGATGGATGCTAAAGATTTGAGTAAATCATCTAATGAGAATGAAAATCAGTGATGTTGAGTGCTTGTATTTTCATTAGCCTAGGCCATTATATTTCATAGACAATAAAATTCATTTCCACAGCATATTTATTTCATCTGTTATTTCTAATCACAGCAAACAGAGAGACAGCGTTTTTCCATGCCATCAGCTCTGCTGGAGTCATGTATACCCTCACCAGGAACTGTAGCCTCGGTGACTTTGACAACTGCGGATGTGATGACACAAGGAACGGCCAAAGAGGTGCTAAACTAAATCTCAAAATAGATGGAAAATCAGTCAACATTAAAGGGATATGTTGTGATGCGCATTTAAATATACTGTAATTTTAATGTGGAAAAAATCACTTACTAACCTTTTCTGTGTAAAGATATATTCAATATAACAACTTTTGTTTCCCTGACTTTCTAACTGTAATCCCAAATGATCCCAAGAATGATGAGAACAACATTACAGCTAAAAAAAAAAAAAACCTGGATTTTAATTCAAGTACATTTATTTATAAACTACTATTCAAAAGTTTGGAGACAGAATGATTCTTTTTTGTTCAACAAGGCAGCATTTATCTGATCGGAAAACAGTAATACTATTAATACTGTGAAATATTATTATAATGTAAAATAACTGCTTTCTATGTCAATATATTTTTAAATGCCTCAAATTTTCACTTTTAAATTCTCCAGTATTTGGCTCTATTTTAAGTGTGTTCTCATAATCTTTATTTTGTTTTTTTGTAAGGAAAAGGAAAAGTGCAAATTATTTTTGAAGCAATCAGTATTGTTTCATAAATGCTGTTAAAACTGAACAAAAGTAGTTCTATAAAAGTATATGCCACATTTATATATACATTTATATATGCCACATTTATATATAATATAATATAATATAATATAATATAATATAATATAATATAATATAATATAATATAATATAATATAATATAATTCTGTTGTCATGTCAGGTGGTCAGGGATGGCTATGGGGAGGCTGCAGCGATAATGTTGGATTCGGAGAGGCCATCTCCAAGCAGTTTGTGGATGCTCTGGAAACTGGACAGGATGCACGAGCCGCCATGAACCTGCACAACAACGAAGTAGGACGCAAGGTATATGAAGTTTTTTGGGCTGGTCAGGGCCAAAAAATTGAGTCATTTTGAATCATTTCTCAGTGCTTCTAATGATAGCTTACCACCCAAGAGTTTCATTCACGGCTCTATAAGCAAGGTGCCACTCGTTCTCCCAATAGAGTGTGCGCTGTACCAGAAGGGCCTATTTACAGCCTGTGAATGTCCTTTATGACAAGGCCTTAACTTGAGATTCTTGGGATCAGTGGTGCAAGCTTAATTAGACGACCTAGGGGTCCACACATTGCAAAGGTTCTGTATTCTGTTGCTTCCCAAATAAGTGTTTAGTTTTATTCTTGCAATAAGGATCTTACATTTATGTCAGTCTTTGTTGTACTTGAGAGAGCCACGGGGATCACAGCCATGTGGCTCAAGTGCTCTTTGTTTATCCTGTCTGTGCCCCGTCTGCAGGTTTTGTCAATTCATTGGCACCTGGAGCATCATTGTAACTGAAAAAATGTGAAAGAATTCTTTTTCACTTCCTTCTCAATGGACTTGCCACTGGGTCTGCCTATGACAGAAAACATGTCGACAATGGCTATGCAAAATAAATACACCCCTTTCCTGTGCCGAACAATCTAGCTCGATGTGAAACCGTGATTCTGCGTCTTACGCGAGCGAATGAGAAAAGAGGCGTTCCTTTTTAAAAGACAGCTGTTTGTTTCAGCCGAAGTCAGGAATTATTGTACGACCACCAAGAAAAGAGAAAACCCAGACTTGAACCTTGAACCTCTTCCTCTTAACTCACAGTTTCCCTCTGTTTGTTTAAGTGGATGTATAGGGTGCCTACTAAAGAGCGCATTGTATATTTTGACTGATGAGTTCAGTCCTAATTAGAATGTTTTGAAACATGAACATTTGCCTCTAGAATGCATGAATGACTGAGTTCTTTAACGCGAGATCCTCTCTTCAACCAGGCAGTGAAAGGAACCATGCAGAGGACGTGCAAGTGCCATGGAGTGTCTGGCAGCTGCACCACTCAGACCTGCTGGCTGCAGTTGCCAGAGTTTCGAGAGGTGGGTAACTACCTAAAGGAGAAATATCACAGGGCCGTGAAAGTGGACCTGTTGCGTGGCGCGGGCAACAGTGCAGCCAGCCGCGGCGCGATTGCGGAGACCTTCAGCTCAATCTCGCGCAAAGAGCTGGTGCACTTGGAGGATTCCCCTGACTACTGCTTGGAGAACCGCACTCTGGGCTTGCCAGGAACAGAGGGCCGCGAGTGCTTGAGAAAGGGCAAGAATCTGAGCAAATGGGAGAAGCGTAGCTGCAAGCGGCTGTGTGGAGAGTGCGGTCTGGCTGTGGAGGAACGCAGGGCCGAAACCGTGTCTAGCTGCAACTGCAAATTCCACTGGTGTTGCGCTGTAAAATGCGACCAGTGCCGCAAAATTGTCACAAAGTACTACTGTGTGAAGAGAACCAAACGGGTCAAGAACGATAGTGCCAGCCGTAGGAAAAGCTATCGGTTGAAGAAGAAGCACTAGAGATGCCATGAAGTGTTTGTTACTGTGGTCCAGAAGTTAAGCAGATGTTTTTACATCCTGAAATTGAGAATGAACTGAAACGTCCATCTGAATGCTTTAGTGAACACCTACACTCTTAAAAATAAAAGTTCTTCATTGACATATATGGTTCCATGAAGAAACATTAACATCTATTTTTTAAATGTTCTTCATACTAAGAAAACTATGGGTATTTTAAGAATTGATCACTGAAATGTTCTTTGGGGAAGCAAAATGGTTCTACTATGGCCTTGCTGCAAAAACAAAACAAAGCAAAAAAAAAAACCTTTTGGAAGCATTATTTTTAAGAGTGTAGATCTCCAGGAGGAGACTTTAAATGCATATTTGATCTGTATTATTTCACAATTACTCTCGTATATATTTGTAAGATAGCACTGAAGACCACATCTAACCAATATATAGCACAAAAGGCTGTAAATAACTTTTTCATTCACCAACAGGGATGTACTTCGATGGATAATGTATTTGGAATTTGGAATTCATTTTAAAGGGGTTTTGAATTCACGATCTAGCCACTTCTCCAGCTGCCGTGAGAATCAGTTCTTGCCTAATTGTTTCTTGTCTGCTTCTATCAATTATAGAATTCTGACAATAGTTTCACCCTGATACTGTATATGAACTGTAAATAAGAGGAAGCACTTTGTATATTGTTTATTTATTGCACAGATACTATAGTGCTGTTTTTCTATGATAGTTTCTTTCTCTGTTTTTTTTATTACATAATTAAAGATACATAATAATATCTTCTTTTAAAGTTTTCATCCATTTAGATTAGCTGAATGCATCTTAGCATGAATTAACTGAGCCACGTGTTGTTGTGTGACGTTAAGCATCATCTGCTAATTTCCTGTGCTCGGAAAAATAAATGTGCTTCACAATAATTACATTTTAAGTATTAAAAAAAATGAAAGTCCATATCATAAATACCACTTATTGTAAAATCTAATTATTTAGTGTAGACTGCTGGTAAGACCTAATGATTTCTTTTTCGTTGGTATATATATAGCTCTTTTCTTTCTGTATTTTTCAGCTTGATGTCTCATAACCCTGGGGCAGAGAGACAACAAGAGAGCATTTAATTATAGTCTTCCTTCCTTCACGCCTCTCTCAATTTCTTCTTCACACATGCCTCCTTTTCTGTTTTAGTAATCCTCAAAGCACTCCCAGTGCTTTGCGCTTGGATGTTTCTTTACTGTTTAAGACTAGTTTAATTAACTTTGTTGAGACAGAGGAAAAACATGAACCAAGTCGCCCCACAAATCATCTACCATCTAATTTTGTATGCTAATCTCCTTTTTCATGCCGCCATCTCGGGAGGAAAAAAAAATATTGTTGGGAAAACTTCATGTAGCCTGTGTTGGGCTTCCTGTGGATGTTTTATTCCAGGCCCACCTATTTGGCTCTTTTCAGTCTTCTAGGGCCTTCCTTTGCTCGATTTAACAATGAATGCGAGCTAATCAGCTCCCTCGGAAATGCACTGCTGCTGAAGACGCTAATCCCCTTCTCCTCCTCCTTCAATGGGCTGTCGCCTTCAAAAGGACTTTGGGAAAAGGCTTTGCATGGATTCACACTGTTTGCTGAATAGAAGTTAGTTCAAGTATTGTACCCAAACAAGTAGGGTTTATAAACAAATACTTGCCAGCTACCGTCCCATCGGTGAAAGTGCCAGTCCTACAGTAAAACACAAACTGTGTTCCTTGAAAAGTTGACTAAAAAAAACTAATTAAATCTCAATTAATTGGTGATAGCGTGTTCTACTGTGCTTCTGTGGTTTCACTGAAGCACCTCATTGATATCTTATTCACGAAATCAAGAAACTCCCCTTGACACAAAGCTAATTATGCAAAGATGAAGTGAATTCCACCTATTTTTTCCAAAACAACCGCCATACACAACCTTTAGTTTTCTAAGTTACCCAATGAAGGCAACTGACTGTTACAGATATATTAAATTGAAATGTGCATTTTGAAATTCACATTCCAATTTCGTTTTATATGAATTCAGTCAGCATAAAATGACCCCCCCTCCCCACCAAAAAAGGAAGAGTTATGCAGAACGCATATGAAACTGCATGCATATAATGAAATCAGCGGTTTATCTGGCCTACTTATATGGAATAATGGAGTTAATAAATCTCAAAAATACCCAAACTAATTGTTCAGTCAGCCCCAATATATGGTTGAAAATCCAAGCCCCGGTTGATCAGCCTAAACCCTACTGCTAAACTTCAATTTTTTTATGGGTTCACATGAAAGCAGGGTCACGACTGGAAGGCTGGACTTGCCATGGATAATTTTCAGTGGGCATGAGTTTAAGGGGCTGAGATGAGCTGACACACTGGAAGAGAACAAGATTAGACTTTGTCATGTTTGGCATTTCTCATGTCAGCTATGTTGTCTGATACATGGGAATTAATAGCAGAGAACATTATTTTATATTGAAATGTGTGTTGTTGTTATATATATGTGTTCCAATATTTTATGCTTTATTGTTTTTTGTGGAAATATGTTTAGCAGATTGACTGATGGCCATATGCTCTCATAGCACATATAAATG